>NC_056509.1:44268237-44277406 GCF_014905685.2 Nematolebias whitei
ATGAGTTTCACCAGGTAAACATCTGGCATGAAGTCCAACATAAACTGTGTCTCTAGAAGTCAGGTGAGGAAACAGGTGGAGAGACTGAACCGGAATAAGGCTGCAGGTCCAGATGGTGTCAGTCCCAGAGTCCTGAAGGTCTGTGCAGAGCAGCTCTGTGGGGTTCTGCAGCACCTCTTCAACCTTAGCCTGACCCAGGAGAAGGCTCCAGTGTTGTGGAAAACCTCCTGCCTTGTTCCAGTACCAAAGAAACCTCACCCATCAGTCCTCGATGACTGTAGCCCTGTTGCCCTGACATCCCACATCATGAAGGTCCTAGAGGGACTTCTGCTGACCCACCTGACTAAACAAACAAGCACATATCAGGACCCCCTGCAGTTTGCTTATCGGCGTGGACTTGGAGTTGAAGATAGACAAAGGTAAACATCTGGCATGAAGTCCAACATCAGTTGTTATATGACGGGATATTCATCGCCCACCTGTCATGGCAGCAGGTGAATATGTAAAAGACTGTCTGTTAGCAAAATATCACATGAACAATCACTGAACGAACCTCTGGGAAACTATGTACTGCATGTATATAGGTATGTATTTATGTATGTACCATGTGATAATTCATTACACAATAATGTTCATAATGATTCACTCCTTTTTAGGTCATTGTGGACTGTCAGAGTAATATTACAAAGTTTCATTTCAATAATATAATCATTTTCAATGTGACTGTAAGAAGACAGCGGAGAGGCCATGGTTTGTCATCTTTTGTTTGTTTGAGACTTTTGTGATGTATTCCCCGGGAGTCCTTGAGAGACGCTTGTTTCTCACAACTCCTCTGCGCCTCCATCTGCAGCTGGCTGGTGGCGACAGAGGGGGGCGGGGGGTGTGGGGGGGGTGTACAACTGTTTCTATAAAACTAACAGCCTTACTTCAGGAAGTTGGAACAGATCAGAATTCCTGGGGCAAAGGACAAGGCATGAATATGTTCTGTACTTGTACCACATTGACCTTCTGTGGGTCTGACTGTTCTCCAAAGCTTTGAAATAAATTTGATGAAGTCTACACCTGATCGTTCATGAATCAGTTTTTTCTGACGGTAGTAGCTGACAGTCATTCCCAACACATACGCTGAGGACATGACAGCACAATGTTTCATGGGTTTGTACATATTTTAAAGGTTTAACTCCATCCATCCCACCATTATCTTATCCCGCTTCTTCCTTTCTGGGTCATGGGGGTCACTGGTGTTCATATCCAGCAGTCACTGTGTGAGAGGCGGGGGACATCCTGGACAGGTCTCCAGTCCATCACAGGGACACAGAGACACAGAGACAAACAAGAAACAATCCTCTCTCTCACCTAGGGGACAATTTAGTCACCAATCAGTCTAACATGCATGTTTTTGTTCTGTGGGAGGAAACTGAAGTACCCGGAGAAAACCCACACATGCACCAAGAGAATATACAAATTCCATCCAGAAAGGCCTGGCCGGGATTTGAACCAGCGACCTGCTCTCTGAGACAGTGCTACCAACTGGGCCACTGTGCCGCCGAAGGTTAAACTTAAAAGTCTACAACTCATTTGTCAACATATGATGAACTTATTCTAAAACTCTGGCCCTACAGGCAGCGGGTCATATCTAAGGAATGAGACTTTTTAGTTTACTTTAATTATTAAAAATGTCATCAAATACTGAAAATACACAATGCACCATGCGCTGAATACACAGCAGCATATATTGAACAACAATGTGATCACTGCTTCACAATAAAAACCTAAAATGTTTATAGTGTTGCATTATAGTCAACTTAATGAAACTGAAGACACAAACTTAAATACTGTAAACAGACTGACAGATTTTAACTGTCACAAAAGGGGCTCTGAATTTTTCAACAACTGCAGCTGATTTGACCATTAAAGTGCATTTATTAAGGAAAAGTTCAACTGAGACACACCTTTACTATAATGTCAAGTAAACAAATAATTGTTTTAGGTGGTGCATAGCGAGTCGACCCTCTGCGCACTCCAGCTTCTGCGTATCGGCTTGTAAAGTGCAGCTGATTTGACCGTCAAAGTGCAAGGAAATGTTAGACTGAGACACACCTTTGCTATAATTTCGAGCAAAATTTTAATTGTTTAAAATGTTAATCTTGTTAAATTCTTGTTAAAGTCCTCCTGTGCACGCTCCCGCGGCCGTCAATTGGCAGCCAATCGATTTTTGGCACAACACCGGCCCATGTTTCCGGGTGGTTAGTGGTGACACGTACTAGATGCATGCGACTTATACGGTGAAGCAACTTATTTATCAACAAAGTCTATGCTCGATAATTCAGGTATACAACCCAGCAATTTTCAGTCAGGTCATCTGGACAATTTCTTTTTTTTTTTTTCTGAAACGTTTCACCTTCCATCCAGAAGGCTTCATCAGTCAAGGAAACACACAACTGATTCTTCCCCCAACAGCTTACTCCAAAGTGGAACAAACCAGTTATGTTGGCGGTAAGATGGTGTCTTTGGCACGCCCTTTCCTCTGGTGCCGGCCCTCTTCCTCGTCGACAGTCATGTCAAACTAGTTCAAAACCAACAATGTCCATGCTCAATAATCCAGGTATACAATCCAAAAACTTTCAACTTATTTATGTTCACTTTATTAGACATACAGTATTTGGACTGATGTGACCTATACAGTGGTGCGACGTGTGCCGTGGAAAATACGGTACTTTATTTTGAAAGTATTTTAAAGAGGAATCAATGGTCATGGGGGAGCTCAGCTTTACTGCCAGTCTCCCTCCCCTTTAATCATCTGGTTTTGGTGAAAATTAATGAATATAAAGATTCCTGTCTAGCAGGATTAACAGCAGCACTACTCTCCGTTTCATTACTGTTTTTTAGTTGCAGGACTTTGGTCAATAAGTTCCAACCGTATGAACACGGTAATTTTTTAAGCAAAATCCTGGAAGAGGAAACAATCCGAAACTCACCGACAGCTGGGATTAGCACTTGTTAAAATGCTTTTTCAGCTTTAAACCAGTTTGCTGTTGTGCTGACACCTGTTCTGTTCCATTAATTAGTCCTGCACAAGGAAAGAATGAAACAAGCACGGGGGGGGGGGGGGGGGGCTTGAATCCTGCAAGTTGGTCCAACTTTGGAACTGTGCCTGGTAAGTGGACCAGGCCAGTTCTTTACGCAAAGTGATATTTTTTAATGACACATGTCAGTTTTCAAATTAAATATTTATTCACCTGTCTTCACATCTTCTGAAGTTGAATCAGTTAGTAGACATATCTTTGAGAAAACAATAACTTGGCAATTAATTGACAATCTGTCACTATAACTTCCATCCATCAGATCATCAAAACTCTGCGAGTTGAGCTAATTAGCTAGAAGGAGCTGCAAACATTGATTCTTGTCACAGCAACCCGTGGAGGTGTTGCTACTGGACAGCTACAGGAGGCTGGCTCTCTGTTTTGGCCAGAGAGAGACAACTCGACGCCTGGTAAGATCTAATATTTTGTAAATCTTGGTTGTGCATGCTACAGATATGTTTCAACACATCAGATTCCAAAGATCGACTTACTTCAACAGATCGTTATCAAGCAGCTTGTTAAGGCTGCATCAACTTCAAAAGGATGTGAGGAAACAGAAAAAAAAAAACATCTAAAACTCAGTGTAATGTGCTTAGAGGACATAGACAGAAGGGAATGTTCACTATTTAGAAAAGAAAAACGGTTTTAATGTATTTTGAACATTAAACAATTCTACTTTTATCTCCAATTCAAGTATTTTGAAAGTGTCACACTGCAGCATTTTAACCTGCTAACATTCTGATGTCACATGAAGTCACAGTGATACATCCTCTGCACGGCGCCATCGTAAAGCAGAGGAGCTCCTTCAGTGGTGGACTAGTCCCAGTCCTGATCCACCAACAGATTCAGGAAGTCCTTTGTCCCTCAAGCCATCCGACTGTTCACCTCCTCCCCGTACAGTAAAACTAGAGCCTTGTGAATCTGCGGTACTCCTGGTGTATGTGTATGTGCATGCATGTATGTATGTATGTATGTATGTATGTATGTCTACATGTGCATATGCATACTGTATATGTGTATGCATCTATACATATATGCAAGTTAAACAAAAATGTAGTACTCCTTACCACCATATTTTCTTGTTCCAAATTTGTGTATTCTGCTTCTTTTTTGATTATTTCATGATATTTTGTCTGTCTGTCTGTCTGTGTCCATCCGTCTGTCCGTCCGTCCGTCCGTCTGTCTGTCTGCATCCGTCCCTCTGTCTGTCTGTCTGTATGCGTCCGTCCGTCTGTCTGTCCGTCGGTCCGAGTTTGTTTCGGTGCCCATATGAACAAAAACCAAACCTTCTGTGCTCCATCTGAAGCATTTTGATAGAAAACCAAACAAGGCGTCACTAACAAACATTCAGGCTCAAAACCTCTACACCCTTTTATATTTTACTTAAAATAAAAAATAAAAAACCCTAAAAAACAAACAATAATATTTTTTACCCTCATCTGCAAACTCTGATTAACTGAAACCACGAGACGGTAATGACAAAGTTTCCTTGAGCTTGAAAAGGTTTGAACCCAGAGACTTATTGTTATAATGCGACTGCAATGCTTCAGATACTCAAGAATTTGAAAACGTGGTCAAATATGTCCTCGTATTAAACAATACACTCCCAAAATATCAATTTAAAGATTTTATCACAGAATCAGGGGACATTTGACCCATTTCTGAGTTCGCCACCTCTCCTCAGCCTGAAGCAACAGCTTGGAAATGTTATTTTATTTAAGCACCGAGAATCTCCTTCCTCTGTGTATGGACCATTGCTTTTATTTCCACTTGAGCTTTGTAAAGTCGTAGCGAGACGAGCTTTTGTTCATCCTGATGGTGAAGGAATTACACGTGCTGTCAGATTAGGTGGGGCTCATTAACCATCAGGGAGAAAAAGAAACATCTGGTCTGCTCAATTACCTTCACAGAGTTACAACCAATAACAACGCTACTTTTTTCAGCCTTTAGATAAAAAGAAGGAACATGATGCAGCAATAATCTGCAGACCACATCTTCCTAAACATCAAAACCCACTTCCACTGGTGTCGGATCACAGTATGAAAACAAAAAAGGTCACTGTGATTGTGAATTCAACACAGATTCCTCATTATGTAACTAAGGTTCTATTTAGCATGGATTCACTTGTTTCTTATATTGGATCGTTGACATTACGGATAGGTGTGTTAATGCCTTTTCACCCTACACACGACAGAAGTCCCTCGATACTTCGCAGTTCAACTTTTGCGGACTCGCTCTTTCACGGGTTTTCAATCTAAGATTGTAAACGACACACTTCTATTCCCTGGCTTTCAGCACTGTGTAATCTGTGCTGAGTCTTTGTGCATCACACTGTGTTGGTCATGTTGCGGTTGTTGTTGTTATCCATTATTGTTTTTGTTGATTTCTACTTTTTGGTGTCCTGTTATGTAATCTGTTGCTGTGTGCTTGTTCTGTTTGTCCCTGTACAGCACTTTGGTGTGCTTTGTCACTGTTTAAAGTGCTTTATAAATAAATTGGTATGGTATGGTATGGTATGGTATGGTACGATAGGCTGATTGATGGAAAGCGACCAACCAGAGCATTGTGCTGAGGAGAGGACTGGCCATTGGGAGCACAGGGACATTTCCTGGTGGCCTGGCCCGCTCAGTGATTACTGAAGGGGGACTAAAGGCTCGGTTCAGGTCATTGATCATTTAAAATGAACAATCTATGCCACGTGTGCTGCTCACTTAGGTATAAGACAGACCCCCTCCGCCCCCTCTTCAACTACCTCAGAAAGAGAAAAGAGGGGGTGGTCTGTCTTATACCTGAGTGAGCTGCACAAGTGGCATGGATTGTTTATTTAAAATTAGGGATGGTGCCGATCCGATCTGATATCGGTATCGGCCTCCGATGCCAGCACAAATTGTTTCTCAGCCTGATACTTGCAGTCAAGATATACTGTAGTTTACCCTCCAGGAGATATTTATCAGTACAATTAGTGGACAATCATATAAATTGAAAATGATATAAAAACGAAACAAAAACAGCTGCATTATAAAGTGATGTAAAATACTAAAAACAGGAACATGTCTGTTGGTTTATGCCGTGATCTTAGCAGATGTTTAAAGCCATTTAATATTTTATTTAATTTATTTATTCATTCATTTAAAAGAAACAAAATAAAAACAAATTAATCTATCAAAAAGAAAACATTGAATGAAAAGAGTGCAGAAAGAAGGAAAAAACTGTATATCTCTCCCTTATTAAAAAAAAAAAAAAGAAATAGCTTTAAACAATCACTTAAATTAATCACTTTAATATCCACTTTAAAGCCAGGAATAATTAAAAAACATGTTTTGTTTTAGCAGAATTTAATTCTAACTTTAAAACTGCATATATTTGTACAAATTGTACTTTAGAGGAGATTATTACAGCCTCATATAAAATCAATGATGATGATGATATCGGAACCGGATCGGTATCGGTTGATATCCAGATTTAGGCACCGGGATCGGATCGGAAGTTTAAAAAAGTGGATCGTGCATCCCTATTTAGAATAATCAAGCGCAACCCGAACCAAACCTTTATTCCCCCTTGGCGATTACTGAGCGGGCCAGGCCACTGGGAACTGTCCCAGTGCTCCTGGTGGCCAATCCGCCCCCGGGATTGGCTCAGTAACCGTAGCATCAGTTTGTCTGCTCTCTTACGCTGAGCATTTAGAGAGTTTACAACATTGCAAGAGAGTGGGAAGGGTTTATAAAGCCTTTATAGAAATACTAAAATAAATATAACGTCCCTACTTCGCAAATTTTCACCTATCATGGGGGTGTCTGGAACGTAACCTCGGCGATAAGTGAGTATTTAGAATTTTGATTATTGAGTACAATATTTGCAATGTAACTACTTCTGCATGCTATTTCAGGGGTCCATACATCAAAACGTTCAGCGGATTTAGGGCATGCCTGCTGTAACTTTTGTTTTTTGGAACTTGTAGTTTTCAAAATATTTCTTTATTTGTAAATAATTCCTCTACTGAAATACATTGGACGTCTTGTTTAGCTTAGTTATCCTACTTTGGTCTTCTTATGCTTCATTAGCTTCTAGCTGAACGTCCTGATAAACGGGGATACTTGACTTGTGAATGATTTCATTACAGCTCAACACTGATGTAGTTTCACTGACCATAAAGAACCAAACTCAGGACTCAGAAAACAATTTACCTGTAAGCAGAAGTCGTGCCTGCAGAGCCAACAAAATCAGAGAAACACAAAAGGCTTTGTGAACTTTGTGAATTCATGACACATTTTCTACTCGACGACGACGAGCTCTCAGAAATCACATCTTCTGCCAATTACAACACGGATTTGAACGTGACGCCCAAACTGCACAGAGATTCACGCTTCATGACGTTTTGTCTGATCGGTTCATTTAATCCTGCGTGCCAAAGAAAAAAAAAAAACAAGTTGCAGGAATCACTTAAGCCCACCCAGGCAAAAAGTGAAAAACAGAAAAACAAGAGAAAGCACGAAAACGGAGTCTATCCTGCAGGTTACTAAAAACTATCACACTTAATGATTAATTAGTTTTTGTTCTCAGTGTTTGACGAGACAACAAGTTCATTAGAGAAAAAAGACACTATTTGCTCAATGGCTGCAATTATTTGAATGACACCATATTGTGATTGATCTATATTTGTTTGCACGTTATGGTCGATCTTATACTGCAAGTATAAATACGGTTTTAGGTGACACAAAGAACAAATGTATATTTAAAGCTGCCGAGGGGGTTAAGGAAGAGAACGGTGCCAGGCTGTGAACGACACTCGGGGGAACAGCTTTGGGGACGTATGGGAGCTTTGTGGGACATAAAGGCCACGGAAACTCTTGATTTGCTTCTACAACACTTTGAAAAGTGCAGTCCTGACACACAAAACGAGCAAACGCAAACATGGATGAACCCTGCATGTGCACGCAGCAAGAAGCTACAACTGCCTTCTGTGTTTAAAGTTTAAAGGGCATGCAGCCTCAAAGAAAAAGCTAAATGTACAGGAATAAACATACAGAGGCCCTGTGCTGCAGTTACACCTTCCTGGCTTGTTTCATGGAGCAGTAAAAGGCAGAGTCGGAGAATTGATCGTCTACCACTGAGCTCTCAGCGTGTAGGAAATGTCTGAAGAGGCACATTGTTTTAAATCATCCCTCCTTTAACTTCATGTAAAAATAGATCTCCTGAGATTAGAGCGAGCGCGTTGAAATAAAGCATTATCCTGCTCCCTCTGCTCGGGTTTTATTAAACAGTATGTCTTTTTGCAGACTTGAAAGCCTCGTCTTTCTGTTGCACTCCCTCAATGTATTCTCCTGGTTTGTACACAATAATAAACAAAGTATTTATTGGTGCAATGATTAGAGGCACAAACAAGTCCCACAGAGACTTACAGGAAATAAAATACAATTTTCAGTGTCTTAAAAACTGTTTTCAGCTCATGCGGGGAGACGAGACCTATGTTTAGTAATAAAGGTAGATAAAAAGCTGGACACGGAGTGCATGTACCAAGTGATTCAGCCGTTGAGAGATCTTGTTCTACAGATATCACAGAAACACCAGTAACAGTTTTGACAGTGGCTGCGGGAGAATATCACAGATAATGTTGCTGCATGTTAAAGCAGAAATGTGGAGTAATTAAACCTGATTATTATTATTAAGTCATGATGTTTGGTGCAAGATTACACCCATTTATGTGCTTAATCATAATGAAGAAACCTTTATTTCATTTAGTGTCATAATTAGAAGTTTTCATTCTCAGAGACAGATAAGATCAGGTTTATAAAGTCTGTGCATCTCTGTAATATGCAGAATATTGTGTTTAGTATCAAATTTGCCAACATGAAACATTCAGAGCTTCATAAGTTTCATTAGACGTTTTAGACGTTAAGTTTCAGACAAAGTTTGGAACTGATTTTATTCATATCCTTGTCCATTATTTCTCAATTGTTGTTTGTTTAGTGTTTATTTCAGGCCCCATCTGAACTACATTGTGTCCAGCACTGCGGACACTTGTGTAGGTGTGTATGTATGTATATATACATATATATATATATACATATATATACATATATATATAT
>NC_056509.1:44277416-44297668 GCF_014905685.2 Nematolebias whitei
ATATACATATATATACATATATATATATATACATATATATATATATATGTATATATATATATATATATATATAAATAATGTGTGTGTATGTAGCTATACATATTTATAGATTCATCATGAATGTACTACCTCCTGCCTTGTGCATATGCATACTTGTCTTTTTCAATTTTGTGTATTCTGCTTTTTTAAATTTCTGTCATGTTTTTTGTATTCTACCTTTTAGCAAATGCTACTGGATGCCTCAAATGTCACCCTGGGATTAATAAAATGTCTTTGCATGCATCTATATATTAAATATACAGAATTAATTTTTTTGTTGCATTTTCACCTCTTGTCCACACACAAAGTATCTAATGATGAAAAATGTTTTTAAACCACACTTATTGGATCCGTGAAGAAAGGAGATTTTAAAGGATGGATAAGATTAGGAATGAGATCATCACAGGTACAGCACAGGTTGAACAACTGGGAGATAAAGTTAGAGAGGACAGACTGAGATGGTTTGGACATGTCCAGAAGAGGGACAGTAGTTTGGCCATGTCCAGAGGAGGGACAGTGGTTTGGACACGTCCAGAGGAGGGACAGTGGGTATATTGGTAGAAAGCTGTTACAAATGCAGCTGCCAGGGAAAAGACAGAGGAGCTATATGGATGCAGTTAGAGAGGACATGGAGGTAGTTGGAGTGAGGACAGAGATGGAGGAGGATGACTCTCGGTGGAGACTCCTGAAGAGAGAACAGCCAAAAGAAGAAGAAGTGCTGTACTCAGTACATCATGGAAAACTTTGCTGCAAATAAAAACGTATGAAACATGTTTGCCTTCCCATATTATTTGTTTTCAGAGAATAAAGATAATTTGTCACACTGGGTAAAACCTAAAATAGTTTAGAGAAGCAGCGCCTTGTTTGCGAACATGAGTTGTGTTGTGATTGTGTTCATGTGATTTAAACAAGCTCCAGGCTTCAACGTGTCAAAAATAAAAAAATAAAGTTTATTTAGTTAGTTTATTTCTATGTGAACTTTAGCAAACTAACCTGGCTCTGTTCTTTGGGAACACACGAGGTTATTTTTCATTTCCGTGAGCAGCTTGGATTTCAATAAGACGGTTAATAAAACGGTCCGTCTGCCATCTTTTGTCAGGGAGTGTTTGCTTTCCTGCTGCAGCTCAACCTGCCCCTCAGTCAGGCTTGACACGTCCATCCTGAACTTAAGAAACTTCTGGAGGACTTTTTGGACTTCATTATTTAGAACTTGAGCTTTATGTCTGCAAAACAACAATCTACAACTTGCACAAAGTCAGCTTTTATGTTTCCTGTCAACTTTCCAAGATGTGACTTAAGTGAACTTCACCTTGGAACTACATTTGCTCCACAGCATAAAGAAACATCAACGTTGTAGACATTTTTATTTAATTCAATTCAGTTTATTCATATACAGTAGTCCCTTGGTACGTCGCGGTTCGTTTATCGCAGACTCGCTCTATTGCGTTTTTTTTTAAAATGAGATTGGACATGACACACAATTGGCTGATTGCTGATGAGCTGCACGACCAGCATGAAATGTGTATTTAAAGTAAATTATTTTAAAGTATTTAGCACCTCCTGCACCTTTGTGCAGGATAAACTTCCTGCTGCAGCTGATCAGCTGTTCTGTGCAGAGCAGAGAAGTGGGCGTGGCCAAGAACGCTTGCAGGTGGCTGAGAGCATTGGAGGCAGAGAAAGAGAAATCATGACATACTGTGATCTTTTAGAGCGTTTAGAAACATTGTTTAAAATATTGCAAGAGTGTGGGAAGGGTTTAAAACGCCTTAATAAATATAAATAATAAAATAAACTACTACTTGTACTACTTGTTCTACTATTCCTACTTCACAGTTTTTCACTTATCGCGGGTCTTCAGGGTACGGATCCTCCGTGATAAACGAGGGAGTACTGTAGCACCAAGTCACAACAGAAGTCGTCTCAGGTCACTGAACAGAAACATTCATATATAAAAATAATAATTGAACGTTTATCTGAGGAGCTTTGAATTTAGCTCCATCACAGAACTCTCATCTTGAGCAAGCATGAAGGCGACAGTGGAAAGGAAAAACTCCCTCATGAGGAAGAAACCTTTAGCAGAACCAGGCTCAGGACAAGCGGTCATCTGCTTTGACCAGCTGGGTTTAGTAGGAATAGATACACAATGGCAGGTCAAGAATCACATGTTAAGATAGAAATAGTATCAAATGAAAACTATTCAATTTTAGCAAATAATTTAAGGACATGAGGTCAGTTTGTCCTCTAGTAGTCTAAACCTATAGCAGCATGACAAGCTGACCCTAACTATAGGATTTATCAAAAAGGAAAGTCTTAAGCCCGGTCTTAAAACTGGACAATGTGTCAGCCTTACATGCTCACTGTTCTGTAACATTTTGTCCAATTGCCATGTATTAAACAAGTAATGCTAAACTTTAGTATTAAACCCTTTGGAAATAAATATATGAAGGAACTGAATAATACCACTTCATATAACCTGGAGTTCATGTGCTGATTAAAACATCGCCACCACCTCAGAAATTGAATCCACATCCTTGCCTGATTACGGCTATTATTTGCCACAGTGATTATTAATGTAGAAACAGATAGCACCTCGGGACAAACGATACTGTGAACAGAACATTCTCTTGAGTTTAATTTTAAACAGTGAACGGTGTTGCGCTGTAGTTGTTACTCAGAAATGACAGTAATGAAATGAAAGATAAAAAGTATGTGATGCAATATTCAAGTCAGCAGAACCCAATCCCATTGATCACAAGTTCCATTCACTGGATTATGCAGAACATAAAAAGGATGTTGGAGCATTTCCTACAATCTATCACATCCCAGACAGAAACAAAATTAAAACCTGCCAACTATTTCACCTGGGAACAAACCTAAATTCACGCTGAGAGCACATCCATGGTGAAAAAGCAAAACTATATCTAATTCTTTAAGCTTTTATATAAATATAAAAATAAAAAACGAATTCTCTCATTTTAATTTTGTATTTTTAAAGTCAATGTTTGTGCAGATGAGATGTGAGTTTATTCTCAGTAAGCCCCACCTACTTCCTCAAACACAATCATGGTGACCTTTGGACATCAACCCAAATATTTTCTGCTGCTTATCCATGGTTGAGATGTGTAAGTAACAGGTCTAGAGAAACCCAGACCTTTATCTCCCCAGTGACTCTCTCCATCTCCTCTTGTGGGATCTCAAGATGTTTCCAGCCCAAAGAGGAAATACTGTATAATTCCTCTGGCGAGTTTTGGATCTGCTCCAGGGGTTCATTCCAGTGGGACATGCCTGGACCCACCTCAGGTGACTTCTTTTCATGCAGAGAAGTGATTCTACTCAGAGCTTCCTGCAGATGGCATAAAGCTCCTAATCTAATCTTTAAGAATGAGCTCAACCACCCTACAGAGGAAGCTCATTTCAGCTGCTTTTATCTGAGATCATCTTCTTTTGGTTATGATCCATTCCTCATAATCACAGGTGAGGGTTGGAAGACGGATGAAGCAGCAAACTGTGAGCTTTGCCTTCTGATTCAGCTTTTTCAACCATTTCATAATGGGCCAATGCACTCAGTACTGTAGACAAGGCCCTGGTCCATTAGTCCATCTCCACCCTACAATCATTCTTTAACAACGCTCCTATAAATAAACAATAACTCTTCCACTTGAGGCAGACACTTCTTGACCTTTTTGTGGTCAAGAACCATGGCCTCAGACTTAAAGTAGACTCTTATTCCAGCTGCTTCACACTTAGCTGTGAACATTCCAGAGCATGCAGAAGTTCATGGCTTGAAGACGCCAACAGAACCACATCAACTACAAAAAAACCAAAAAAAAAACCAGAGACCCTAAGGTGTGTATCTGTGCTTTGAGGTCCTGCCCATGAACGCAACACAGGATTGGAGACACAAGAACAGCCCTGCAGAATTCAACCCACACTGGGTACAAGTATGACTTTGTCTCGATGAGGAACAAGGTTGATGTTTGTTTTACAGGGAACAGATGACACTCAATTACTTCGTAGAATTAGCAGCAGCAAGGTATGAATTACCTGAATCAACAGGTCAACACTTGAATTTTGACTGTGCACTGAGATTTTATTCCTGTCTAAATATTCATGAATGTCAATGGTTTTAACAATATCATCAGCAATACTGTTGCAGACCATCAGTCTGAGAATGGCTGCATAGTCATCTCTGAACTATTTGGGGTCTCTTTCTACAGAGAGAAAGATTTGTAAATAGAAAACATTTAAGACATTCTTCCCAGGAGTGACTATTACCAAGTTCACTTCAAGGTCAAACCACATAAAATGGTAAATGGAATGCACGTATATACATGTAGCACCTTTCTATCTTATCAAGACACTCAAAGTGCTTTACAACACAATCTGTGGCCTCATTTACCCATTCATACAGCACTTTACTAGAGCTATACAAAGATTAATCAGTGCTTTATCACATTCATACACTGATGGGACACACATCGGAGGCAATGAGGGGTTCAGTGTCTTGTCCAGGGACGCTTCGCCATGTGACTGCTGGTGGAATCAAAATCCCAACTCTTGCATTGGAGGACGACTGCTCTAACCACTCAGCCACAGCCGCCCCATAAAGCGTCAAAAGTAATCATCCCAATAACAGCAACAAATCCACAACAGAGTGGATTTAAACAAATTAAAGCGCTGGCATAAATAAGTTCAAACCTCAACCAAATACAACTCTAGGCTTGACCTTCAGACGATCTCTGTAAAGAAAACTCACTACAAATTTTCATTGTTATGCTGATGATAAACAGTTATATTTGTCCATGAAACCCAATGAATCTAATCAGCTACTTAGACTACAAGCATGTCTTAAAGACATAAAAACATGGATGACCCTTAATTTTGTCCTGTTGAACACAGACAAGACTGAGGTTTAAGTTTTTGGACCCGAGCATCTTAAGAATAAATTTTTCAGTCTTTCTCCTCCTTAGATGGCATTAATCTGTCCTCCAGATCTAATGTTAAAAATCTTGGTGTTATTTTTGATCAGGACATGTTTTTTATCCCCCACATTAAAAACGTTACTAGAACTGCCTTCTTCCACCTGCGTAATATCACTAACATTAGAAACATCTTATCTAAAAATGATGCAGAAAAACTGGTTCATGCATTTGCCACGTCTAGACTGGACTATTGCAATGGTTTATTATCTGGGTTTCCCAATACTTCTTTAAAATGTCTTCAGTTGATCCAAAATGCTGCTGCCAGAGTCTTAACTGGAGTTAATGGGAGAGATCATATCTCTCCAGTTTTAGCTTCTCTCCATTGGTTCCCTGTCAAGTCCAGAATTGAATTCAAAATCTTACTTCTAATCTACAAACCTCTCAACAACCTAGCTCCATCTTATATTTGAGATCTTATTGTTCCATATTTTCCTAACAAAGCACTTCACTCTCAGACTGCAGGTTATCTCGTGGTCCAAAGAGTTTCCAAAAACAGAATGGGAGGAAGATCTTCCAGTTATCAGGCTCCTCTCTTGTGGAACCAACTTCCAGTTTCTGTCTGTGAGGCTGACACATTGTCCAGTTTTCAGACTGGGCTTAAGACTTTCCTTTATGATAAATCCTATAATTACCATACCATACATAATTAGAGTCAGCTTTTATGCTGCCTTAAACTTAGACTACCAGAGAACAAATTGACCTCATTTCCTTAAATGAATTATTAAAATTGAATAGTTTTCATTTGAAATTATTTCTGTTTTTAACATGCGATTCTTGACCTGCCATTGTGTATCTGTTCCTACCAA
Source organism: Nematolebias whitei (assembly GCF_014905685.2). Classification (NCBI taxonomy): domain Eukaryota; kingdom Metazoa; phylum Chordata; class Actinopteri; order Cyprinodontiformes; family Rivulidae; genus Nematolebias; species Nematolebias whitei. The sequence continues at coordinate 44,283,244 of NC_056509.1, forward strand.
ACCCAGCCGGTCAAAGCAGATGGACGCTTGTCCTGAGCCTGGTTCTGTTAAAGGTTTCTTCCTCATGAGGGAGTTTTTCCTTTCCACTGTCGCCTTCATGCTCGCTCAAGATGAGAGTTCTGTGATGGAGTTAAACTCAAAGCAGTCTGCTCCTCAGATCAATAATGTTAATTTATTATTTTTATATATGGTATTTTCTGTTAACTTATTTTTACAGATGAATGTTTCTGTTCAGTGCCCTGAGATGACTTCTGTTGTGACTTGGCGCTATATAAATAAACTGAATTGAACTATCCTCAGTGAATGAAACACTGAAGACGTGAAAGACTGAAGTTAGTTATTACTGCTGAAGATGGATCTACGAGCCAATAATCTCAGTTTATTGCAATATTTAGTCTTACATAGTGTTAAAATGTATTCTGCCTTAACCAGTTTTTAATCCCTAGTGGAGATCTGATTAATATGCCCTTGAATGTGAAGCCACAAATTGGAAATTTTGTGTATAAACATCATTAGTGCACAAAAGCCCCTTTCTAAAAATAAAAAAGCATAATCAGCATTTCTTAACAGGAAATACAACTTTCTAGTGTTCATAGGTTGTAAGGGTAACCCCAGGTTTATCATGCTGATTCTGACCTTTTACACGCTTTCACATCGTGGCAGCTTTAATGCCCAAAAGACAATAAAAGCCTCCGTTTGTATGGATTGGGGAAACAAGGTGGTCACCTCACAGAGAGGAGCTTGTTAATTGGTGGAAAACACACTCCAAGGTGGAGTAGGATGCCAAGAGGCGCTTGTTGTGTATGTAGGGACGCCAGTGCCCAATATGTTCTCTACTTAGTTGAATTCAGTGTTTTACATTCTGCTACATTATTCAAACAGAATGCAGATATACATGGTGTGTGTGTGTGTTTAGAGAATATGAAGACATAATTTGCAACTCTGCAACATCTCTAAGCTAATTAGTGCTGGGAATTTTCATAGGAAATGCTAAGTGCAGCATAAACATGTCTGAGACCTACTTTTTATTGTAAATGCTGAGTCACATTATACACGCATCCCTTGCATGTAAGGCTTTGATTCAAACTGTATAAAAACCAGCTTGATGCTCTGAAATGGAGCTGAAGACGGGTTGAGTTGAACAAATCTACTCTGCTTTCAAAGCTACGGAGTAAAAGTTCACGCCAGCTTAGTTTTTAACTCCAGAATGAAAGGTCGCCACAACTAGAGGTGACCGACTCGAGAAACTGAAGGTTAATGATGAATGATGATTAATAATTAAATAAACCTTTGAATTAAATTTTTTTAGTTGGTTGAATCAGTTTTTCCTTGAAAAAAGTCTTTACCTTAGCAAGAAGACAATCAAGTCTTTACATAGTTCAGCTTCAACAAACATTTTAGTGCATTTAGATCAACTGCCTACATAAAGAGCACAATCTTATATCATTCAAATTTTTAAAAAAGGTGCACATTTAGTTTTAACAGGTATCACTGCACAAGTGATTTGGACTATCCAAGACTTTGCACTTTGTGTAAATCCTATTTGAAAAACTTGATTTTTTTTTAAGTGATGAAAATGCGTCAAACATTAGCAAACTCATCCTATTTTAATGTATTTTGCAAAAACGGTTTCCAAACACATGATCCCACCAAGAATTTCCGTTGACTAATGTCTGAGCTCAGCAGAAAAATACATTTCCAAATGCGAGTCTCACATGGCCTCGAGAATTATTCCACCACATGGGGCTTTATGTACTGGTAAAAAGGATTATCTGTGACTACTGCAATAAATGTAGCAGCTTCCAGGGATGGGAATCAAAACGTGTGTGTCTATTCAAACACCCACACATGTTTAAATAAAAGGCTTTTCTTGTGGTATGGCTAAGCTGGAAATTTCAATCATGATTGTCTCAATAATAATACAAAGATATGTGAATTAAAACAGCCATGTTAGGATAAACATCTGAGGTTTTCTTTAGACTATTCTCTCTGGATTTACATTTTTCTCATAAAGGAAATTAATTATGCCTGGTGATGGACTGGAGACCTGTCCAGGGTGTCCCCTGCCTCTTGCACAGTGACTGCTGGACATGGGCACCAATGACCCCCACGACCCGAAAAGGAAGAAGTGGTTAAATACGATGGATGGATGGAAATTAAATTAACAGTAATGATGATGTGGAAATTCAGGCTTAAGGTAATAAGTTTTTGGGTGATGGTCAAATCCTCCTCACTCCCGTCATAACACCACATTTTAAAGAAATATTGGGATTTTAATTACAACTAAAGATGTGTAGGTAAAGATGAAACATATTCGATGTCTAGCTGTGGTCTTACACCTTTGAAATCCAAAAGCATTTTTAAATGTTGAAACATTATTCACATTTACTTTAAAATAAACATTTTACCCTTAAGAAAATGTTGATGCTGCTTGAAACCGTACAGATGGATGAACTGATGGGATGTTCTGGTTGTATATGTTGTTATTACCAGGAGGTTTGTTGTAAGGTTTAACTCAATACCCAGATAGTATGCAACCAAGAATAGTAACTCCAAGACCAAGAGCAAGTTTGTGTTTATTTAACAAGTGAATATATTAACAGTGCAGTAATCAGCAGGACGGAACTGGGACCCTGGAGAGCAAGGGACAAAGTTAGTCTGGAGGTATCCTGATGCATGCTCAATACTCCTGGTAGAAAAATCCAAAAAAGTTAAGTCAGGTCCTCTGGACAAGTTCAAAAAACAAAAAAATGTAGAAACGTTTAGTTTTTCATCCAACTGAAGAAGTCTTTCGTATGAAAGACGAAACGTTGCTACATTTGTTTTTTGAACCCATCCAGGGGACTCGACTTAACTTTTTTGGATTAGTCTGGAGGCTTTATCTTGAGGGATGGTTTCATGCTCAATATTTCTCTTCCTTTTGGTAGGCAAAGTGGTAGCAGATGTGAAATCCCAAAAGGTTCTAGTATTTATTTAGTAACCTCTATTCAACCAGGTAATTCCCATTGAGATCACAGAACTCTTTTGCAAGGGAGGCCTGGGCCTGAAGGCAACCTAACATGCATGTTTTTGGTCTGTGGGAATAAACCGGAGTACCCGGAGAAAATCCACGCAAGCATGAGAAGAACATGCAAACTCCACACAGAAAGACCACAGATCCAACTGGGGATTGAACCCAAGACCTTCTTGCTGTGAGGCAACAGTGCTAACCACTGAGCCATCGTGCTGCCATAGTAACGAGGAGTGAGGCAGTTCCAGGAGGGTTCATACAACTGGTGGTGGAAGGCAAGGAATGGCTGGAGAGATCATGAGGAGGCTCAGGAGAAACAAGGTCCAAGGCTCAGGAGGAACGCAGGAGTCAGAGCAACAACACGGAGAAGTAGAGATTAGTTTTCACAATACACAAGGAATAATATGAAGGCCAGGAATACAATTACCGATTGCCAAATAACGCACCAGCGTTGGACTGAAGTAATCTACCATCTTACATACTCCTGCAGCTCATTAGTGGAATGGTCCTCAGGTGTGATGCTGTTGGTGCTCTCTGGTGTAGGACAAGCTGCAGGAGAAACACTGGAAATCCTACAGTTTTAGCCCAATATTTTTGGATCTATATACAAACATATTGACTTGCTGACGTCTTTGGCTGAACAAATGTCAAACCATACTGATGGAGAAAAAGTAAGAATACTCTTTATAAGCGTACTGTAAAAGTGCAGCATCCCATCTTCACTTTAAGTTCCTTAAGCTGCCTTAAAAAGAACAATTACTGGTGGACATTTCCCCCCCACAGCAAGGCATCACATGTAACACGAGAAGACATAGTGACACCCAATCACTCTAAAGAGCTCAGCATACTCCATCCGAAGCCAAACAGTCGACTCGTGGTCACATGGCTGTGGGACGTTTGTTTTTGCACACACCTTTCTTGGTGCATGAGACACAGCGTAGAGTTTCTGGGAAACCCTCCCGCTGCAGTATACATCAACGCACTGGTTTCTTCCCACCAGAGTCTCCACTCGGTCCCTGCAGCTGCTGTTTGGCCACAAATCTATCATGAAGAAAGCACCACACATTTCAGTGGACAGACTTCTCCATACATGATGTCTGCACAATCTCCATCCAGGAGTTTTTGACCATTTGACTAATTTAGTGTGTTTGAAGAGTCATATAGCTGAAAGTTCGAGCGCATTTCGCATTGACAAACACGCCCACAAACTTCTGACCAATTACGCAATACATTATCTGTGAGAAAAAGCTTGGCCAGGGCCTTGTGTCAAGAAGGAGCGGGTGAAGCTGCTCTGAGAACAAAATGATGCGATTTTCGTCACGCAACTACGCCAATGAGAAACGATTTCGCTGCTTTGGATGGAGTATGCAGAATCCTTCAACAGTCAGCTCTTTCGTTTTCTTGCAAAACTCAACCACGACTTCCTTAGTTCTGGAAATGACATGGCTTAAGGTAAGTGTACAGCACTTTAACAGAGAGGATACTTCATCCCTTTGTTCAGTGGTTCAGGAGATAATTTGCTGAAAGTCAGAAAATACATGCACATAGACACAGGAAGTTCATCATCAGATCAGCATGTGATTAAAACCTGCCTGATGCAAAGCTGCATGTAGTATGTCCAAAAAATTTGAAGAGCTGAAGAGACCATAAAAACAATGAAACTTCTCTGTATTTACTGGACATTTAGTCGTTTTACAACAAAGCTGTAAAACCATTTTCAATTGAAAAAGGATGGATTGCTCTCTTCAGGCCGAGGGTGATGTTCTGACTCAAGTAGAGGACAGTGTTTCCCCTACCATTATACAAGCGGGGTGTCCCACCCCGTCAACAGAACTGAGTACCCCACCTACCAAACCAAAATTGGCCCCCCCACCTGCCCACCCGGCACTGACATAGCACTAAGCTAGCGGCGAGAAATACAGGTTCTCTAGCTAAAAAGCTAAAGGCAGCACTCACGTTGCCTCTTCCCTCATGCCAAACGCCCCCTGCCCCCACTCAAAAACGGTACAAGCTGCGCTCAGACAAGTGTCAGTCCCCCCATCAACAAAAATCATGGATGGGATGAGCACCCCACCATGGCAAGTTAACAAGGGGAAACACTGGAGGAGTTTAAGTATCTCGGGGTTTTGTTCACGAATCACGAGTGAAGTAAAGGGACTGTATGGAATGTACTTATATAGCACCTTTCTATGTAATCAAGATACTCAAAGCGCTTCACAACAAAATCTGTGCCCTCATTTACCCAATCACACAGTACTCTACTAGATCTATACAGAGAATAATCAGCGCTTTATCACATTCATACACCGATGGGACACACATCGGAGGCAATGAGGGGTTCAGTGTCTTGTCCAGGGACACTTCGGCATGTGACTGCTGGTGGATTAGAACCCCCAACTCTTGCAATGGAGGACAACTGCTCTAACTACTCAGCCACAGCCGCCCCATAGGGCGGAGTGAAGGAAGAATGAAGTGTGAGATTGACAGACGGATTGGTGCAAACTCTGTGCCGGTCCATTGTGGTGAAGAGGGAGCTGAGCTGTAAGGCAAAGCTCTCCGTTTACCGGTCAGTCTACGTTTCTACCCTCATCTATGGTAATGAACTCTGGATAGTGACTGAAAGTATGAGATCGTGGATAATGGTGGTTGAAATGAGTTTCCTCTGCAGGGTAGCTGAACTCTCCCTTAAATATAAGGTGAGAAGTTCAGTTATCCACGAGAGACTGAGTAGAACCGCTGCTCCTCCACATTGAAAGGAGCCAGACAGTTGAGGTGGTTTGGGCATCTGGTAAGGATGCTTCCTGGGCGCCTCCCTAGGGAGGTGCTTCAGGCTTGTCCGACTGGGAGGAGACCCCGGGGAAGACCCAGGACACGCTGGAGAGACTACGTCTCTCATTTGGCTTGGGAATGACGGGGTCCTCCCAGAAGAGTTAGAAGGGGCTGTGGAAAGAGATGTCTGGACCTCCCTGCTCAAGCTGCTGCCCCCGAGACCTGACTTCGGACCAAGTGGAAGATAATGGATGGATGGATGTATTCTGGTGTATCAAAGCCAAACTAAAACCATTTAGAATTTTGCATGTTGACTGGCAAACACTACTTTGGTGAAATTTTCCTCATCAGTTGACATGAACTGTAAAACATTCATCTAAAATCTCACAATGACAGCAATAAGTGAGACTGCTTTATTACGTTTCATTTATCATTATACACATCAAATAGCTTGGTTTAATAAAAGTGCTTAACCATCGTATTTTGTTTTTATAAAAGAGGGAAAGGTAAAAAGCTTGGTATTTACACAGAAAGTATTCCAAGCTAACCCTACCTTTAGAAAACATGGCTACAACCAGGCTTGCCGAAGTAGCCTCATTACTTTCTGTTGTGTTGAAGGATCTTAACCTCACACACCAGATGGTTTGAACACAGAACCATCTGGGACGTGTCAGTCGGCAAAACCTTTAAAAAAAGGTAACGTTGATCAACCTTCTGTCCGTCACCGTCTGCCTCTCGAATCAGTTTGTGAATAAAACTCATAAAAACAGGTCAGAGAAAGTGAAAAGGTTTCTAAAGTTGCTCTTACTTCAGTGAGGATGTTGCCGTTACACTAAAACCACAGCTGCCAGAACATGATGCCGTCTGCTCCAGCACACCATGTTCTCACCAACACAGACAACACAGTCTGCGGATTCTGTTGTGATAGTTTGTTAAAGAAGCTTTAAAGACAAAGCATACAAAATAATAAAGAAAAGCAACAAGGCCACAAGTTCACGACATGATTGATTTTTTTGCTCAGTCTGAATAACAGTTTAAAAAAAAAGTGAAATAAATCATGTCAGCTTGCAAAGTTCGATAAATTCAAGGCTTTAATACAAGTTGGTCTATATAAGTATTATTAAAAGAACAAAAAAAAAAAAGTGATTTTCATTAAAAGTGCACATGCATTAGGGCAATCAGTTTTTGCCAAGCGTTTAATTTCTAAAATTAAATCAAGATAAAAAAATTATACTTTTTCTTTGTAATAAAATAAAAGTGGGTATTTTGTAAACAAAAGTAGTGAACGTCATGTTTTATGAAAAAACAAAAACAAACAAAACAAAAACAACAATACTGGTAACGACCTCACGGTGTTTAATTATGCATTTAGTTGTTTTTATTTATCCATGGAGCATTTTTGATATCACCAAGAAACGTTAGAGTTCTCCACTGAGTCGTTCCCCTCCAAACGTCTAGGCACCACATTTTATCTGAGCTCTGAGGGCGGAGGAGAGGAAACGATAAGATCGTATTGATATTCAAGTTGAGTCCTCGACTTCTGAGATGACTCTAGACTTCTCAGTCTGGAGAAAAATTGGCTCCATACAGAAGACCTTATCAGAAAGGACGTGCGGACGTACACCTGTCAGTCATGATGTGCAGAAGTCTTGGGTGTGAGTCTGCGTCCTGCCGGATGACACTTTAAGACAAGATTTATCTACAAAATACAAACCAGAGTTGAAGCTTTAAGGGAAAACAAAACAAGATTTAACAGTTTGTTAGTTGTTGTGTAATAAAGATGGAAATAAACCATGACAGGATTAGAATTTTAAATTTTTTAGATGTAATCTAACCCACTTTTTGAACAGAAAATAATCTTTGTGGAGATGCAGATTAAAGTAACCAATTTTATCATGTATTAAATGAATTAATGAGTAATTTGACCAAAACAGCTAATTATTATCAAACACTAGTCTAAATTTATTAAATAATCCTTTTATACAATTAAATGCATTTTTATGTTTAAGAAAATCAGTATTCTGTGCTACAGGATGATCCGTTTGGTCAGCCTGTGAACTGACACCAAGTAATTTGCAAAAAATATTGTCTTTATTTTCTTAATTTCTACTAATATGGACAATAAACATTTCATTCATCATTGTAAGTATAAAATGCTCAAAATCTATCCTGCTACAACTGAACACACACCACGCCAATACATGTTTCTGTTGATTTGTCAGATTTACGATGAATAATTTAAGAAACAAAGGGTTGCTTACTTAAATGTCACCATCAGAAACGGGCAAACATGAATATTTTTAATCTACATTCTGACTTTTTCCTGTAAATATTCCGTCTTTATCCTCTAAATAAAATGTTGACTTTTCTCTGAAAAAACAAAAACCTTTCGGCTTTTCCCTCTTCAGGGGTTTTCACAGCGAGTCATCCTCTGTAAAAAAAATAGTCTGATTTTGTAAATATTATTTAGACTTTTCCCCCTCAACGATTATTCAACTTCATTGTTGAAACAAAGACAATGTTCATCGTTTCTTCTGAGGCCCCATTACTCTGTTATTGTGTTAGAGCTGATAAACCAGGAAAATGTTTTAGATTTGATTAAAAAAGATAAAGTTACAGTTCATTAACAGCTATTGAAACCAATTTCAACAAAAAATGGTAACATAAATTAGGCTTTGAGGTTTCAATGAAATTTAAGTTGAACATTTTAAACAAAAATTAGACAATACTCAATTTATCAGTTACTATTCTCCTTTAACACCGACTATTGAGAAGCGTTCCTCCTGCACGTACCTCTCTCAGAGAGGAGAATAATGTGATTGATCAGACTCTTCATCATGCACCATTCATCTCTGCGTCGCCATGGTTACCAAGGAGGTAGAGACAAAGTGCAGAAAGTGTGGGTGCATTTGTGTCTCTGTGTGTCTGAGGCTTCTGGCTCATGGGACAATGGGGAGAGCAGCTCTATGTTCTAATTGAATTGTGATTCAATCCTCTAACTCAGCGAGTTGAAGCCTAAAGCAATTAGCCGACTGATGGTGACCGGCCCGCATGGCGAGTTCAGGTTATAAGTGCGAGTGTGTTACTTTAAGTCCAACCGGCTACATCAATCATTATCAATCATCTAATTGCTCTCTCAGTGTAGACACACATTATATAGGCACAGTAAGTGCTGAGGGACCCCTGGCGTGTGTCAGTGTGATATTCCCTCTGCAGTAAATAATTGAGAGTATGAGCATGAAGCCGTAAAGCAAACTCCCAACAGCGCATGTTGGATTACAGCTCCTCAGCTCTCACTGCCCCTTTGAGAGATGAGCTCAGCCTGTCAGTCAGGCTGCTCGTTCAACTCAACGTTACTGTGGAAGAGATTCACCGCCTCACAGTGACACGAGCACGTGATGTCACACGAAGCTCGAAGCGGACGACAGGGACACAGAACTCAAGTCACAACCAGGACGAGCAGAAAGACCAACGGGTTTAGTGTTCCACAATAAGTAGCACTAACACCACCTCCACTTACCTCCACATACATGCAGTACTGCATCTCACTAAGCTGTCTCCAAACAGTCTCCAAATAGTCTCCAGCTGTTGTTGGAAACCATTTGGAGACATGAAAATTGTGAGAATATACTGTAGGTGAATTTCCCAGTGTAGTTTGAGTGAATTCTTAGTGTTTGCAACCAAAGGGAGCCAGTTGTTGAGCCGTGTTTGGAGCAGCCATTTTTTAGAAAATCATGACCTATTTTTATGTGCACAGCTTGCACATCTGCATAGTAGGCCGTGCACATTTCAATGCCCACCCCATTACTTGGCCTGCTTTGTACCCACACGTTGCAGTTCAACAGAACATCTCCAACTCTCCATTTCCATCTTCTGCCACTTATCCGTGGTTAGGCTGCAAAGCAAACAGGTCCAGGAGGGAAACCCAGACATCCTTGTCCCCCATTGACACCCTCTTCCTGGGGGACATCAGCAGAACATGCCATGCCATACCACTTTATTTATAAAACACTTAAAACAGTAAGAAGGCCAACCAAAGTGCTGTACAGCAAAAACAAAACAAGCAAAGGACACAAGATAAAATACACAGATCCACAGAGGTGAAGATAAGAACTAAATATTATAGAATACAGACAAGTTAAAATAAACTTGCACAGTGTCAAAAGCCAGGGAATAAAAGTGAGTTTTTAAATTATACTTAAAAACAGTGACCTGCAACAGAGCAGGTTCTGCCACCGGTGAGCTTAAAACGAGTGCCATGAACCAATAAAAGCATCTGGTCCGCAGACCTCAGAGAGCGCTGTGGAAGATATGGCTGCAGCAGATCAGCGAGATAGGAGGGGGCAGAACTGATCAGAGATTTAAAAACATACAGAAGGATTTTTAAATGAATTCGCAAGTGAACCGGGAGTCAGTGAAGGGAGGCCAATACTGGAGAAATGTGCTCTCTTTAGCCTGTGCCAGTTAAATTGGACTGCAGCATTTTGAACCAGTTGTAAACATGTCGCAAAAAAAATTCAGCAGTACAGCAAATTAGTTGCTCGCCATAATAATCTGTATTTTAAAATATTCATATAGGCTCAGAATGAAACCTAAAAAAAAAAAAAAAAAAAAAACCAGATGCTTAATTCACCTGTCAGTGGAGATGTTTGGGGAAAAGCCATTAGGCCTCTGGATAAAAAGCGACATACCACTCCAAATACAAAAATAACCAGCAGAGGAGGCAGCAACAACAAAATAAGGATGGATTGATTTTTGTGTCTCAAAAATATACAAGGCAAGTGCCCCGCATAAAAACCCATCAATTATGTATATATCCTTAGGGTGGAGTGTATCCACACAACAACATTAAACAGCAAACAGCTGGACTGAGGGCAGCGGAGAGAAGCTGGGGTTTCTCACTCATCTCTGTAATGTCAGTTTATTTTGCTTGAAGGTACCGTGGGGCGTCGAGGCTCAAAGGCCGACTGTCAGCTGGAAAGCAAACACTGCAGCCACTTGGAGAGAAGAGAAGAGGAGAGGAGGAGGCACTGAGGCAACGAGAAGTTGAGTGGAAGAGACGAGGGAGAGTAAAATTGAAAGCCAGAAAACAACAAGGATTAGAGATGAGGGAGGACGTGCACGCAATGAAAATGAAGTGTCAGAAAAAGGAGAAATAAAACTGGAAGGCTGCAGAAACAGCTTTAATATTGCCATTCACGTTGTAGCCAGTTGTCCTCATTAATTTAGGTCAAGCTCTTTAATGATTGTGTGAAAGTGCTTTACTCAAATCCCACAGTGTCCCCCAGCAGCAAAATGAGCTGGAAAAGAGTTTTGCATGCATGTAATTATAAGAGAACTGAGGGCTCTTGATCTTTGAGTTATCAAGTAGCTGCAATTGTAAATGAATGCACATGCCCATGAGTTGGAGTCGGTTCGAGTTGGAGACATTACACTCAAATCCCCTTGGAAAAAAAAAAAAAAAAAGCATAAATCAACCAGGGTCATTTACTGAACATACGTCATTTATTCAATAACTTGTTTAAACTTCAGTAAAGTCTGAAATGCATTTGCTTTAAATGTATGTAGAGTTTGGTGGTTCAGCTATTTGTGATGCAATGTGAGCATTAAAAACTTATTTTAGCACGAGCTACTCCGACATTTTAAAGTTTCTAAACACTGTGAAAGAACAAACACCACGGCAAAGACAGAAGTTACAGGCGCCGCTCTGCTCTTTTTGGATCTTTACATCAATCAAAGGTCAGGCAGCAGAACTCGACATGTTTCCACTAAATGATCCATTTTCTGAGAAGTTTTATTCATAAAGCTGACACACGCTGCTTAAACAATGGGACAATAACACCTTGTAGAGCAGTGGGTTTCTAGAGCAAGCTTTTAAAAAAAAACTACTTTAGGTGAAAAATACATTTTAGAGAGAAATAAAAATGCTTTTAATTCAAATTCAAACCAAATCATTCAAACAACAAACAAATTCAGAGCAAAGAAACTGGATTTTTTTTTGCATGGAAGGTTAAATGTGCATCAATAAATTCCTTCCAACAGGACTGCTGTTTAGCTTTTATTGATTTATTGATTTAAAGCGTAATAACACCTGAAATGTTGAGGCAGAACTACAAGGCACAAAATGCATTAATACTGCTGAACCCCCAAAAAGTAGAGTATTTTCTGCCGTACACGTCGCATCGCCGTATAAGTCGAGGTCAGTAAGCACAAGTGGAATTAATAGATAAACACCTGATTATACAGCTCACTGTCAATTTTTGAGAAAATTAAAAGGATGTAAAGTCCTTCTTATAGTCCGAAAAATACAGTAAATAAACAGAAGTAAACTCTGGTTGTTCCCATACAAGTCAATGTTTGGAATTAACCCAGTTAAAGAAGTTCACCACAGCTAGCTGACTTTACAAAATACAACAAAAAAGTGTCAAGTTTACATATATTAGTAAAAATTTGAATTGGGAGCAGCTTTTCATGACAGATCTCATGAGTCTGACTTCTTGCAAAATGACACGAGGGAGCAGAAAACGTGTTAAAGGTTTGAGAAGATGAAACATCTCAGTAGATCTTACTGTAAAACTCCTGCAGGAAAGAAGGTCGGTGACATGCACTCCTTCAAGGAACGCAAGGCCTTTAATTCTGACAGACAGACAGACACAGGCAGACACAGGCAGACAGACAGACACAGGCAGACAGACAGACACAGACAGACAGACACAGACAGACAGACAGACACAGGCAGACAGACACAGACAGACAGAGACAGACAGACAGACAGACAGACAGGCAGACAGAGACAGGCAGACAGAGACAGGCAGACACAGACAGACACAGACAGACACAGACAGAGACAGGCAGACACAGACAGACAGACACAGACAGAGACAGACAGACACAGACAGACAGACACAGACAGACACAGACAGACACAGACAGAGACAGGCAGACACAGACAGACAGACACAGACAGAGACAGGCAGACACAGACAGACAGACACAGACAGACACAGACAGACACAGACAGAGACAGACAGACACAGACAGACACAGACAGACAGAGACAGGCAGACACAGACAGACACAGACAGGCAGACACAGACAGGCAGACACAGACAGACAGACACAGACAGAGACAGGCAGACACAGACAGGCAGACACAGACAGACACAGACAGACAGACTAGAGACAGGCAGACAGACACAGACAGACAGGCAGACACAGACAGACAGACACAGACAGGCAGACAGAAAATAAACAGACAGACACAGACGGGCAGACACAGACAGACAGGCAGACAGACAGACACAGAGAGACAGAAAATACACAGACAGACAAGACAGATAGACAGACAGACAGATAGACAGAAAATACACACACAGGCAGACACAGACAGACAGCCACAGGCAGACAGACACAGACAGACAGAAAATACACAAACAGACACAGACACAGACAGACAGACACAGACAGACAGAAAGTACAGACAGACAGACACAGACAGACAGACACATGCAGACAGACGCATGCAGACAGACGCATGCAGACAGACAGACAGAAAATCCACAGACAAGACAGAATTTAAATTTAGGTCTTGCTGAACGTGTAAACTTGCCTGTGGGGTTGTTGGTAACCAAAATAAAAAGTCTTTGTTTTGTTACAAAAACTTCTCCAGCTAGATCTAAATTCAAACAAGTTTTTTTGTTTTCTTCTTCTTCTTTCAGCTGCTCCCTTCTTCAGGGGTCGCCACAGCGAACCAACACGCACAAAGACCTGGCAAATGCTTTTATGTTCGATTCCCCTCCTGACGCAACCACAGACCACCGAGCTACCGCAGCCTCTGTGTGGAGCACAGAGCTGCTATCTGGGGCGCCCGGGGGAGCAGATGGTGGGGGTTAAGAGCCTTGCTCAAGGGCCCAGAGTGGAGCTAATCAGGGTGGGGGCAAGTGTGGGTGCTTCACCTACCCCACCCACATTTTTGATGTCTGTACCGGGGAGTTGAACAGACGACCTTCCAATGACAGACCCACCTTCTCTAACCTCTGCACCACCACTCTAAAGTCAAACAAACGTGCACCTTTTTATTTATTTGGGCACTGAAACTTTTCCTTCAACCTTGTTCTTTCATCATACACCTGTAAAAAACAAACCTAAATAAATCCAGTAAATACATCTGTTTGGCAATCACAGCCTTTACAAGCTTTTAACAGAGCTTCCTAAAGTTGTTCAACGTGGTCTTTTATTAGGCTACAAGGATTTGACATTTTATTTCCATCATACTGAAGACTTTAGTTCAGCTCCATGACAGAACAGACTCGTGCAGAAAATAGCAGGGCTTACTGATCTGCTAATTACTGATAATAAATGACAACTACCAACTAACTGGGTTGTGTACTAATAACCCTGACTTAATTACAAGAGCAACACAACATCAGCCATTGTCGTTTATTCACATATTTTAATCACAAACAATTCCTCACAACTCAACTTCCACCACAACAAAGAGTTTAATTTAATTCAAGGTTGTTTTTGTAAAAATAAAAGCAGTCAATTAGGTACAAAACACAATATGCCAGTGTGCTCATTTCATGATCCAGGGTCTCAAGGGCTTATATATATATATATATATATATATATATATATATATATATA
>NC_056509.1:44297768-44342187 GCF_014905685.2 Nematolebias whitei
ATATTTTAAGGTGTTTTAAACCCTTCCCACACCCATGCAATATTCTAAACTTTGTTTCTAAACGCTCTAAAAGAGCACAGAATGTCATGATTTCAGCTCTCTGCCTCCTCTGCTCTCTGTCACCAGGAAGCACTCTTGGCCACGCCCACTTCTCCGCTCTGCGTGCTGAACATCTGATCAGCTGTTCAGCTGCAGCAGGAAGTTTATCCTGCAGCAGTAAGGGTTGCACAAAGCTGCAGGAAGTGCCAAATAATTCAAAATAATTTCTTTTAAATAAAAATTCCATGCCGATCTTGCAGCACATCCATCAATCAACCAATTTTGTTTTTAATTTTTACGCTCGCACACACATGCACACCTCATTGTGTCCCCCCCCCCCCACATTACGGATGCTTCTGACGCCCTTGGTCCCTGCTGTTGGGGAACTAATGTTTACAACGTTACAAGACTAAACATTTAAAATATTGAATTATTAGCTGCTCAATTTAAAAACAGAATAAAACTGTTCTTTGATAGGATCAGTACGATTCAGGGTTCGACCTCTCCTGCAGATTGAATTGGTTTATCTGATGAGGTGGGAACAAAAAACACAAAGTTAGACTTTGTTAAAGTTGCATCAAAGCACGTTTCAGACCAGCTCTGATTTCTCAACAGAAACAATGTAAGGATTGTGCTTTTTATACTTACAAAAGCAGAATTATGCTCACACTGTGTCATTATGTAAGGTCCATATTTTGTTGACAAAAACATCACAAAGAAATATGCTCCATGCACGCACACGCAAACAAAAACACAGAATAAAGAAAACCGTTTCCTTTAGTGAATCACTTGTCTTTGTCTGGCTGCCTTCTCATCCACTCGGCCCTCATTGACTCTGCCCAAAGCAGGAAGAATAAAAAAAACATTCACATCCTTTAAAAAGCAGCCTGGACTGATAGAGTCACTATGAATATATTAATTACCGTACTTGCTGCCATACACGTCACATTGCCGTAAAGGTTGCATCTGTCCAAAAATGTCTAATAAAGTGAAAACAAAGATGTTGCTTCTCTGTATAAGTCACATCTATTATGCGTCACCATTGAAAACCCGGAAATGTGGGCCGGTGTTGGGCGACCGCGGGAGTGTGCACGGGAGGACTTTAAGAAGATTTTAACTAGATTAACACTTAAAAACATTTATTTGTTTTCTCGAAACTATAATGTAGGGGCAGGGTAGCCGACTCGGGACCCAAAGTTCCTGGGTTCGATCTCCGGTCATTGCACATCTCGTGGTGTCTCTGAGCAGGACACATTATCCCCAGTTGCTCCCCAGGTGCTTTCCATAGCTGCCCACTGCTCCACCTGGTGGTGGATGGGTTAAAAGCAGAGAGGCAATTTCACCATTGTATGGGAACGTACAATGATGACAACACATAACACATTACATTACAAAAGTGTGTCTCAGTTTAACTTTTCCTTAATAAATGAGCTTTAATGGTGAAATCAGCTGCATTTTGTCTGGGCGATGCGGCGAAATGCAGCTGATTTGACGTTTGCTCCAGGAGTTCTGGAGCGAGACAAAGGTGTCTTGGTATGGCAAGCCAAATTTCTCATTAATAGCCACTTTTACCTATTAATGAGACACTTGGCTTGCCATAATATTTGAGGGCCCTCTAGTGGCTGAAAAATGTAGTGTTCAATATTTTCCATGACAAAATGAAATCGTCAGATAATCAAAAATCTGGTTATGAATATGGGGGAAAAAACAAACATGTCGCTACGCTGTATAAGTCGCAGGCATGCTAATTTATGCAAAAAAAATGCAACTTATACAGCAAAAATACGGTAACCTATAAATACATGACTGTGCTGCTGTTTTATCTAGTTGGTTTTTGAAGCTGCGGGCCGAGATTAGCAGGCTGCATTTGTGTCCGGAGCTTTGATTGATCTGAAGTTTGCAAAGAAAAGCAGGAGACTGAAAAAGATCTTCAGTGACAGAAAATCTCTGCTGCCTGAAAAACACAAAACCCAGAGCGACTCCGAGACTTGAAGTAACACTAACCAAGATTTCTACGTTCAAATAAAAACACATCAACCTAAATCACTAAATGCAGCCACAACAATCGCTCGAGGTTTCTTCCGTCACAAATCAACATTTGTAAAATAAAGTATTAATGATGAATATAGCTTTGCCTCAAAAGAGGATGAATTATAAATTCTGATACAAGATATACTAAATAACGTCAACTAGAGAAATTGCATTTCCTACGAAAATGCAGTGTGAGTGCTTATTGCTGAAGAACTTGCTGAAAAACAGCTGAAATTAGCTTAAAAACACGCTGAAATGTAAATGGAAGAACAAACCTAAGTTAGCAATAGAAAGCAGAAAGAACACATATTTGCTGAATTAGATTTAATAAGCAGAAATTAGCACAAAAAAAGCAGATATTAGAAAAAAATAGCTGAAAAGTAGCTGAAAAGGCAGAAAGAAACAAACTACCAGAAGGAAGTGGAAGGAGCTGAAATTACCTCAAAATGTGGAATTAGCTAAAAAAGCTAACTTTAGCACAAAACAGCTAAAATGTAGCTGAAAATAGCAACAACAAAAAAGCTGAAAAGAGCATAACAAGCTAAAATTAGCAGAGTTAGGCTGAAAGACAGAAATCACCGTGAAAAACTGAAATTTATCTCAAAGCTGCAGAAATTAGCAAAAAAAAAAAAAAATTTGATAAAAACAATAAGTAGCTGAAAAGGTAGAACAAGCTTAAATTAGTAGAAGAAAGCAGAAAGATCATGTTTGCACAGCTATGCTGAAAGAAGCAGAAAAGAGCACAAAAAAAGTGAAAATTATCTGGACAAAACTTAAATTAGTAAGAATAACTGCTGAAAAGAGCTTAAAAAAGCAGAAAGAAGCAGAAATTACAAGAAAGTGGAGAGAGCACATTATTGCTGAATTAGGCTGAAACACACTGGAGTGCAAAAAATGTGTAATTAGCTGAAAAAGCTAAAATGAGTACAAAACAGCTAAATAGTAGCTAAAACAGAAAAAGCTGAAACTTTCAGAAATAGGCTGAAAGGAGTGTAACAAGCTGAAATTAGCTGAAAGAAGTTTGAAGAAGCACAAAAATGTTGTCATTAGCAGAAAAAAATCTGAAAGGAACAAAAAAAAAAAAACAGCTGAAAATCCAGCTGGAATGAGCTGAAAGTAGCTGATTTTTTTTAATTGCTCAAGGAAGCTGAAAGAAGCTGAACCAGAACAAAATGTGAAAGGAGCAGTAAAAGGCTGTAAACAGATCTAAAGAGCTGAAGGATGTAAAATGAGCTCAGTTCATTTTCTATGAGAGAAAAAAACAGCAGAAAAGGCTAAATATTTCAAAAAGCTAAAGTTGCACCAATATCAAAAGTCATAGGAGGATTGTCCTGAAACAGCTGAACATTCTGATTCATGATTTGTTGAAACAGCTTGAAAACTGCGGGACGAGAATCACGCCGAAAAATGTACGGAAGAAAAATGGACCACAATAGAGTGAATGCGTCATGAACATTCACACAGTTATCAAAAGAGAATCAGAACCTCTTGAAAAAGTATTTTTTAAAGAATCTCATCGCCACATGTTGAGCATAAGAAACAAGCGCACTTGAAACATTTTAAGAGTTTTTGTTCACATTTTAAATCCGTTGTAACAAGTTTATTATTATGCATACAGACAGCCAATCCTCAACAAAGTGTCTTGGTATTTGTCAAAACAGGACTTTAAAGACCATTTTTGGACTTGTTCCCGTCAGAATATTCTTTTGTTTCTGCCTACATGATGTATTCTGAATCTTTGTTCTCTGTGTTTTTCTCCCCGCAGACGACATACTGAAGATGAGGTTCTGCTCAGTAATTACACGAGATAAGATGTGGCCCACTGAGCCTGGGACTAGAACCACAGACAAAAGCTTCTGCAGCAGTCAGCAAGAAAAAAACAAAAGGATGAATGGGACATGGATAAAGGAAAAGTTGGAAGAGGAGGAGAAATAACTAGAGAATGGGAAAGCGAGTAAAAGTAAATTACAGTGAAATGGTTCCTGGCATCAAAGCGGAGTTAGTGGTGGAGGAATAAAGGTACAATAAGATGGACACCTACGTCACTGGTCGGGCAAACCCGGTTCATTGGCAAAATATTCAACATGGCTCCTGAATCAAAAATTAAATACTATAGGCTGGTAAAAGTTATTAATGCCAACAAGGATTCTTGTGACCTATCAGCAAAACAGACTAGATATTAATTATTTACTTATTTTTTGTCTCTCCACCCAAAACATTCACAAAACCAAGTCTGAGGGCAGTTAACGTGACTGTGACGTCAGTCTTTGAAATAAATGTGAGTGCATTTTTAGAAAGATATCATTAATACCAGAACAGAACTGAACCGTTGTTGAGATATTCACACGTGCAGCAACAGGAAGTGATGACGAAGAGGAACGCCTGCATACAAACAGAGCATTGCTACAACGGCTAACAGACTGCAGAGAAGAATTTAATGGTTCTTTAAATTATTTAGTCACGATCAGCAACAAAGGCGAGTAAGAACTCAATTAATACTGTTTCAATAAACCTAAACCAGGGAGTTCCCCTTCTCAATAGAGTTCCCCATTGATGTCACTTCCTGTTTCATTTTGGCTGCACCAAGAAAAGAAAATATGCCAGTAGTGTGACAAAATGGGTAAAACTGTGCATTTTATACCAAATTTCAAGGATGCATATGCATGTCACAGGCAATTTAAAGGGAAAGTTGATGTTTGTCTAAGCTGGTGGTTCCCAACCCTGGTCCTTGAGGAACACCATCCAGCACTGCTGCTCTTGGACCTGGAGTGTCCTCAGTGATGGAGACAATTAGGAGAGGAGGTGCAGTGGAAGGTCTCTGTCCTAAAAGCTCATTCATGATGACAAGTACCTCCATGCCACAGCTGCAGTGTTTTGCACTCGTGAAAATGTGGCTGTTCTCATTCTGAAGCTTAATAAAAGCTTTGGTCTGCTCCTTGCTACCTAAAAAAACAAAAAAACATTAGCTTAGCGGCGAAAGTACTACAGGACACGCTGTACGAGCAGATCTCGGACAAATAATACAAAAAAATGTCTGCGCAAATGACAAAAGCCTATCATCCGCTTTAAATGATAACCGCTTTAGGCTTTTAATTTTTTTAATCCCGCATTTTAATAAACTTACATGTAAAAGTGTACTCCGTTGCTACTTCGTCCGCCATTACGACCAGAATTTTCTGTATGCCCGCAATGCATCATGGGATAGGGTGGACCACGAAGGATACACGGGAACTGGCCTTCAAATCGGGGGGAAAAGGAGGCTGCATTCGTGGGCTGCATTGAAGGAGTTGGAGCGTCGTCGTGACGCAAGCAGCCTTCAAATGCGGCCTTCGAAGGATGCAGCCGTTGGATTGGGACACACTGACTGAGTCCACTCTGGTATTAACCAGTATTTCTAATAGATTTAAACAGACTCTCTTTGCCTCCTTGAGTCATTCCTCTTTATTGACCGTCTCCTCTTCCCCGTCATTACCTCACTCTCTTCCCTTTCTCTCTTTTATTCTACTCATCAGTTGAAGTGACAAAAAAAAAGTGTCTTTTTGCAACTAGTTTTCCACAGAGCAGCAAACAGAGTTACAGTAGTCCCTCGATTTGCGGGGGATCCTTCTGCAAGCTCTTGGCCACGCCCACATCTCCGGTCTGCACGGTGAACAGCCGATCATGTATGGAGAACAGCTGATCAGCTGCAGCAGTGAAGTTCATCCTGCAGT
Source organism: Nematolebias whitei (assembly GCF_014905685.2). NCBI lineage: Eukaryota > Metazoa > Chordata > Actinopteri > Cyprinodontiformes > Rivulidae > Nematolebias > Nematolebias whitei. The sequence goes on from NC_056509.1 coordinate 44,303,549, forward strand.
ATGGGCTGCACAAATGTGCAGCAGGTGCTAAATAATTTAAAATAATTTATTTTAAGTACAATTTCTATGCCGATCGTGTGGCTCATCCATCAATCAGCCAGTTGCATGTCATGACAATCTTATTTTGAAAAACCGCGATAGAGCGAGTCCGTGATAAACAAACCGTGAAGTAGAGAAGGACTACTGTACCTTGAAGGTCCTGACTGTGACTAATGATTCACTTGAATGCAACTCGTCCTTCAGGCCAACTCAAATATAAAAGACGACCCAAAGAGTAAAAAAAGGAAAGAAGCACCTCTGCTAATTTCTCAAACTACTTCATCCATTTTGCTGCATGGATTATTGCACTGAACGCTTTCCACAGAGGATATGTTTAAATCTGGGTGCTACCTTGCACAGAATAAACTTCCCTCCAAACCCTTAATGTTGATGAAACAAATTAATAAAAATGAAAATTATGGGAAAACTATTTTTTCTGACTGGCACACCTGATTTTTATTTGCTTACAGAGTACAAGTCATGTGCTTTCTAACACCACCTGACTCACATGAAAAACAAATGTCAGTCTCACGGCTCCAAAATACTAAACAAATGCTTAGCCTGTGAAAAAGATCTCACCATTACTGAGCTGTAAATGGTAAATGGACTGTACTTATACAGCACCTGATCAAGACACTCAAAGCACTTTACAACACAACCTGAGCCCTCATTTACCCATTCATACAGCACTCTACTAGATTTATACAAAGAATAATCAGAGCTTTATCACATTCATACACCGATGGGACACACAGCGGAGGCAATGAGGGGTTCAGTGAGGACGACTACTCATCCACAGCCGCCCCCTGCTGAGTTGTGTGCAAACACTTTTTGTGTTTGCTTGTTTTTTTTTTTGTCGTTTTTTACTATAATTATCTTGAAAATGAGCTTCAAACAAGTGAATCTAATAATTAAACAATAAGAGTTGATGTAACGTCTTCAGTTTTATTCCTAGGAGAGGAAAAGTAGCTGTGGTCTAAATGGGAGCTCGAGTCATATCCAGTTAAAGCAATAAAAAGTAGAACTGGAGCCAGACTGTCTCTGCACAAATTACCAGAGATGGAGAGGATGGGGAAATATACTCAGCCATATGAGCCTATACGTGTACTGTAAACAATATTTATTTGTACTTGCAGGCTGACTCTAGTGCCCAGTTCATTAGATGGGTTTTTGTATTATACATACGGCTGTGGGTACTGGTCCATGTCTCATCATTTCACAGGCCTACAAACTCCACAATAAAAACTTTTGAATGAAGCTAATAAAAATACCAAAGAAAATACACTAAGCACTAATACAAAAAAAAAACAACATGCCGAACAGCAGCACGAACATGAGTCTGTGTGAGCAGATGGGTACAGATGAACACAGCAGCATGAAACAAATCAGCAGCATGGATAATCAGCAGCACATAATCAAGTGGCAGTACAGTGATTAATTCACAGTGATTATTCTGGTTAGAGATTCATGAGTCCAACAGCCTCAGGGTAGAAGCTGTTCCTCAGTCTAGTGGTTCTACACTTAATGCTTCTCAACTTCCTGCCTGAGAGAAACGGGGAAAAAATTGTGTGTGCGTGCTGGGTGAGTGGGGTCCTTCATGATGCATCTGGAGGTGTAAATGTCTGTGATGGTGGGGAGTCTGACTCCAACATCTTCTGTGCAGCCTTCACCACTCTCTGCAAAGCTTTTCTTTCTGCAGCTGTGCAGCCTCCATGCCACACATTGATGCTGGAGCACAGACGTACATTGATCAGATTTCCTGTTTAAAAATCTGCTGGCTCTTTAGATCCATCCATCCATCTGGGAACAACTCTGTCACTTCCAGACTGAGGAACAAGTTTCACTTTCACTCAAGCGGAAAATTCCAATCAAACTTTTTTTTTTGTTTGTTTTTTAACCAGCCATGTTAAAGGCTTTGTTCAGGGGAAAAAAAACAACAACAAAACATTGTACCATACTGTACATAGCCTATTTGTGTGTATGCTACTGGTACATATTTAAATAAGTTTTCAAAAATTTTCTGCGTACAGTAAATATCACTCACAGCAAGAGAGAACAGGAGGGGGTGTTCCCGCTTTCCCCATGAGTCATGACTCGTGTGGCGGTAAAAAAAAAAGTTTGTAAGCTCAATCATGCAAGTAAATAAATACAATCTGGACAGGTTTCTTTGTTGGGAGAACCATGAGTCAGAGAGCGGGTCATCACGAAGACCTGTGACGATCACAAAGTCTGTATTTGTGTTGAAAAGCAAATTAAAATCTATGAAACGCCATCTGGTGTTTGATTCTTGTACTACAACAAGAGCTGCACGTTCTACCGGGAGATGTGTAGTTTCTGATTCTGAACTGTGGACAGCTGCGGCTTACACACCAGCACGCGTTTTAAATTTAGTATGCATTGCTTACAATCGGGTGCGCTCTATAGACCGGTAATTAAAATCATCCGATTAATAGACAGATTTACAGCTGTTGTGGTCAAACCTCAAATAACATTTGCCATTTATCTTTCAACATCTGGAAAGATTTGTTCGTGCTTCATTTGGAGAGGACTCGCCTATAGTTTGCCTGCACTCCTCCCACAGACCGACAGTAGGTTTGACATAAAGGTGATGAACTGTTCGTCATGTTGCTCATCCTGGGACACAAATTAAGAAACTAATGAAATCCATTAGGATTTAGCAAATGGTCCCCGTCAAGGAACAGAGACCGAGAGAACCGAGAGCAAGTCTGCATGTGGGAGTGCACGTGTGCAGGCTTTTAAACAGTGAGCAACTTTTAAAGGCTCTGAAGTTACCTCAAGCAAAAAGAATAAAAAAATCTGAAACACTTAGACTTTATTTGGTATCAAAGCGAAGTTTAATAGGTAGAGGGGAACGAGGGGCTGTAGCAGAGGAACACAATGAATTAGTCCACTGCTTTTTAAGCCCTTCTTTAAATCCGGTCACACTTCAGTGACAAAAGAACAACAGCCTTAACAGAACGGAGCATTTTATTGCAGAGCACTCTGTGTCACTTCAAGTGGTCACTGGTTGGTCTCCCACAGAAGTCCGACCCTTTTAAAAGCTGTTCTGCTGTAAGACGGTCAGATCACCAGCAGTGAGATATTAAAGCTCCAGCGCCCTGCATCGGGCGTTACTGCAGCATGAATATTATCTGCTTTACGTGAACGTATGATGCACATTCAGGAGAAAATTCAGTTCACAGAGTGTTGTTGTGAAATGTATTTTTAAATCACCAAGCTGTCATTCTCAGGTTTCCCACATCCCGGCATAAATTATGCAACACTTTTACACTTTAGACACAGAATCCCACTACAGCTGTTGTTCCAACAGATTTTCATTTACTCTCAAACCCAGCTGGTGATAAAAAAAACAACCTCATCTGCTGAACAATTAAAAACTGCATCTGACCCGTGTCACCTTCTTGTTTTAATCCTAAATGTTGTTACCTGGTATTTTATAGGTACTGATCTAAGTTGCATTTAAATCATGTATCTTTGAAACAAATAAACAAAAATAAAACCCTTGGTATTGTATAAAATAGAGCCAAACCGAGATGGAAATTTTGACCATCACCGATACCGATATTGGGAGTAGAGTTGCATTCAGGCTCAAAAAATCCGACCCGACTCCAGCCGACGAATTAAACTACATCTACATTATTTTAAGATGGAAGAAATCTATGTAAAGAAAGAAATTCAGGCACCAGGTGACAATTCATAATAACACATTTAAAAATGCAGAAAGACTCTTTAGCATTCCACACAGTTTAATAATATACATCTTGCTGAGTCAACATCAATTATTCACTTCTGCTTTGAGTGTTTGTGGGGAAGTCACTTCTCTTCTGTGCGGGCCATTAACGTCAACAAGACAAATACTTTTAAATAACCTGCAACTTACTGAATATGGAGCTGCAGGAACGTACTGGGGGGGTAAAGCTTGTGGGGCTAATCACTGAGCAGCAGTCCTTATTTATTGCTTTTTAAAATCAAATGACTTCTTTGTTTGTTTCTCCAACTCCTGGTTTTATTAAGTTAGGGTTACATTTATTATCATTTTATCCAGATAACATAACCTAGATTCCAATCGTTTAAATGAGCGGTTGTTTAACTAAACCACTAGAAAAACGTGTTTTAACTGAAACGCAAAGCTTACAGAACAATTATTTTATATAAAAGTAAGTCTGTGCAAAAGAGAAGGAAAAAAAAACCAAGAGTGCAGCGTACGGCACATTGTACGCCCGTAAGCTCAGTACAGTGTCTGCCAGGTAGGTGTGTGTGTGTGTGTGTGTGTGTGTGTGTCAGTCACCGACTTCTTCCTGACTGACAACTCAACTCACTTTTCTAACAGCAGCGCAGCGAGAGGCTGAGTTTGTCGGGCCTTTTCATTTTCTTCCAGAACCGAGCCTGCTTCTCTTTGTGTGAACAGATGGGAGGAGGAGTTCAGTTGGAGAATTTTTATTTTAATATTTTTTTTTAGCAGCAATAGCAACTGAACTGTTTGAAGGACTTTTCAATCTTAACATTGGTGTTATATCGTGTTAATTTTCTGATTATATCCGATATCTCCAAGCCCCTGTATATTCAACTGGGGGGTCAACAAACCATCAATAAATTATGGGAATGAGACAAGTCATACCAAATACAACAACTTTAGTATGAAAGTCATCACGAGTTCCGCATACAGCACATTATACGCCCGTTGACAGACTATTATTTGGCAGCACCACAATCTATAGAAATGGCCCGGACAAGCAGAGTCAGAGTCAGAGTTTCTTTATTGTCATTCGCACCTCATGTGGTACATGTGGTGGAGCGAAATTATGTACACAGGGTCCCAGTTACATCCAACAATAAAATGTATAAGAAAAACAGTAATAACATCTAAGATATGAACTAAGAAAAACATAAACTAAATATACACTAAGCACTCATAACATAAAACATTGAACATCAGCACAAACATGAACATGAGTCTGTGAGCAGATGTGCACGCATGAACACATCAACATTGAAACAGATCAGCAGCAACATGAAACAGATCAGCAACAACATGATGTGGTTTTTTCACAGTGATTATTCCTCAGACGGCTGAGGCGAGCTGGTCTGGGAAGCTCAGTCCTCACCTCCTTCTACAGGTGTGCAGTGGAGAGCATCCTGTGCTCCAGCATCAATGTGTGGCATGGAGGCTGCACAGCTGCAGAAAGAAAAGCTTTGCAGAGAGTGGTGAAGGCTGCACAGAAGATGTTGGAGTCAGTCTCCCCACCGTCACAGACATCTACACCTCCAGATGCAGGAAGAGGGCCACCTGCATCATGAAGGACCCCACTCACCCAGCACACACACTTTTTGCCCCACTCCCCTCAGGAAGGAGGTTAAGGAGCATTAAGTGTAGAACCACTAGACTGAGGAACAGCTTCTACCCTGAGGCTGTTAGACTCATGAATCTCTAACTAGAAGTAGAGTCGCTGATGAGCTTTCTTGATCAGGCTGGTGGTGTTGTTGCTCCAGCTGAGGTTGTCATTCATGTGTACACCCAAGTACTTGTAGCTGGAGACCACTTCCACCGCAGATCCTCTTATGTTCAGTAGTGTATGTTAGTGTACTTAAGTAGAATTTTGACATATTTTTACTTCATTATTTACATTTCTAACGACTTTCACTTTCACTTCAATACATTTTCCTTAACCATCTTAGTTACTAGTTACTACAATTTAAAATTAGAAGAAATCTGATTGGGTAATGTTTGTTCTGCCAGTCTGTGACTTCATGCGGCCACTTCTCTCTCAATCACAAACTCAGCCCCTTCCCCACCGCTTGTGTGAAAACTGCAGCTCCCGCTGTGAACAAGCTAGACGCAGATAGGTGTGAAAATGATGGTAGCTGCTAAAAAAGGAGAAGTTTGGTGTTCTCCAGGACATGAACTGCTTCACTATTATCCTATAATATATCCTATATTATTAACTAGTCAGAAAGAAACAGAACGGAGCTCAGGAAAGTACACAACAATGTGAGCTTTCTAACATCTTTGTTAATAAAGTTTTCTGTATACTTTGTTAGTCAGACTTTTTAAAGAGCAATCTTTTATTGTTCAGTTCAAACTTTCCAAGTTTGTCACTGGATATTGCACCCAATAAATGTTGTTTTGGAAATTCTAACCATTTACTTTTACTTAATACTCTTACTTTAAGTACATTTTATAAGAGAATTTTACTTTTGATACTTAAGTACATTAAATGTCAGATGCTTTAATACTTGTACTTAAGTAATAATTTTAAAGGAGACTAACTTTTACCAAAGTAATTTTATGGTAAGATACTTGTACTTTCACTGAAGTATCACTTTGAGGTACTTTATACAACACTGGTAATTTCTGGTCTATAAGCCGTTACTTTGTTCACAGGCTAACCCCACGGCTAATTCATGGATTTTATATGTATTGTATAACATTTGACTTTGATTTGTGATTTTAACTTTGAAGCTGAGATGATGAAAACTGTTTAGTGATGATTCATATGTTTATGAAGTTTTGTTAAGTTATTTGGAGCGGATCAGAATTTATGAGCGGGACAAGAGAAAGTTCACAGACTGAGATTATACTTTAATCTGTCCCTCCTTGGACAGATGTATAAAACCATCGCTCAGACATATGACACATGAATATACCAAAGTACGACCAAAAAAATTATACAAATATCAGTATAAAAATCCATAAATTACTTAACTTAAATATGTAAGTCTTTTTCCTATCCAGATTTATCTTGCTTTTGTGGTTTGTTTTTTGTTCATAGCTAAAGTTTGAATTCCCTGAAGTGCGTTTGTTTCTTTTAAATCAAGTTCAAATAATGTTATTGTCATTCACATCACGTGGTACATCAGGTGGAACGTAACTGCATACTCAAGGTCCCAGTTACACCCAAAAATAGCAAAAATATTAAGTATAAAAGAAACAGTATAGTATAATCTATATCTGCCTATATCTATAATTATATCTGTTAAATGCTAGATAAAAACCAATATTGATGCTGTCCTTCTAAACACCAGGGGAGCCTCTTATGGAAACATTTTATGACGCGTAATGGAGATAAAAGAAAAAACACAATTTTAATCATTAGACACTAATGCTCATTTCCATCACCCCCTGCTGTCAGGATAATTTCATCTTTTTTTCCCGTCTTACTCCTCACTGTGCACATGCTGGGATTAGACACTCATTTTTCTGACAGTTTTAAACGGACTGCAGCAAATTCACCACTTTGGAGGTCCGACGCTTGGACCTGCTGTGTGGAGCTGCAGCAGAACCAGACACAATTTGAACTGCACAAGATGGAAATGCATTACTTGGAGAGATTCCCATCAATTGAAACTTTCCTCCAAAGTAAAAAAAATGCATTTCAGCCTATATTTTTCAGATCTCCCACACATTCTGTCCCGACAGTTCCTCAGTAAAATGCTGCTGTTAACATTCATGAATGCAGATTGGTACTTGACTTTATCGCAGCTCGTGTGGCACCAAATCAGTCCAAGCTACCCTTCAAGCTAAGCAACGTATTCATACAAAAACACGAAGACACACGGTACTTGGAAGACCTGTTTCTTTGTCCTGCTTTGCATGCCGGCCACACAGGAACAGACTGAACAGCACATGGCTGCAATGCACAAATAGACGTGCGCTCAAGATGCATCGGTCTCATGCACAGATACACAGTAACGCAGCAGTGGTGAGCGATGGTGGCAATGTTAGCCTCTTTTTGGGGGGTGCTCAAGCAAACCTAAATATTAACTCGGCACCCCTGAAAAATAAAGAAACCATCGTTAGCATTTTGTAATGAAACAGTTCTCAAACCTTAGATTCACCAAAATATTGAATACATTTGGAAGAAATGATGACACTTAAGTAGGCCAGTAAAATCTATGATTTTTATTGCACAAGTCAGATCCTTGATGCCACCTGTCAATCAGTCCAGCAGGCTCGTCAGCAACTGACCAATCAGCGACCTCAATTCGTCCCGAAGGTAAACGCCCCTTACCTGCAGGAGCTCCACCCCATTTTATTCCAAAAACATTGCTGGGGTTTTGCATTTCCAACGCTTTGTGGTCAGAGGAATATCATGAAAAATCATCAGAAAAATGGTTAAACGTTGTCAGTTGTCACATCCAGACAGCGTTACCATGAGAGTTTAGAAGGTGGAATACAATTTATTACATTTCAAAAACCTAAACTGAGTCTGGAAAAATGTAAAAGATGATAAAACCCTGCGGCCGACCTCATGAGCAGCGGAATACAACAGTGATAAACAGGAAGTACCGCATGTTCATCTGTATGAAGGTAACTGCAAGTAAATCCTCCATTGTTGTCACAGTTACATTGAATGCTCCATGGTTAAATTAAAGATTAATGCTAAAGCAAGTTTTACTTTTTATGTGTTCTGTATGTAGATATATGTTGCAACTTCTGGTTGCATAAGTTTTGTTATGATCAGTTAACATTAAACTGATTTTGTACAAAGCGTTTATTAGGTTGTGTAATGTAAAGCAGAGTGATACATCTGTAGCATCTTAGCTAGCACATCTGTATAGGGCGCCGTTAGCTTAGCGCTACATCTTGTTGTGCCAAGCTCTCTAAAATAGTCAGAGTTTCTTTATTGTCATTCGCACCTCATGTGGTACATGTGGTGGAGCGAAATTATGTACACGGGGTCCCAGTTACATCCAACAATAAAATGTATAAGAAAAACAGTAATAACATCTAAGATATGAACTAAGAAAAACATCAACTAAATATACACTAAGAACTCGTAACATAAAACATTGAACATCAGCACAAACATGAACATGAGTCTGTGAGCAGATGTGCACGCATGAACACATCAACATTGAAACAGATCAGCAGCAACATGAAACAGATCAGCAGCAACATGAAACAGATCAGCAGCAACATGAAACAGATCAGCAGCAACATGATATGGTTTTTCACAGTGATTATTCTAGTTAGAGATTCATGAGTCTAACAGCCTCAGGGTAGAAGCTGTTCCTCAGTCTAGTGGTTCTACACTTAATGCTCCTTAACCTCCTTCCTGAGGGGAGTGGGGCAAAAAGTGTGTGTGCTGGGTGAGTGGGGTCCTTCATGATGCAGGTGGCCCTCTTCCTGCATCTGGAGGTGTAGATGTCTGTGATGGTGGGGAGACTGATTCCGATACCGGTAGTTATTGAATCAAGTGGTTACTTATGTAGGTAAACATAGATGAAGACAGCTTGTTAAAATACACCAGAATGTAGGAAATGGCATCTAATTTTTTCAAAATTTTCTGGGGGAGGACTACCAGACCCCCCAAAATATCAACATGTACAAAAACAAAGTCAGAACATTTAGTGTAAAACAATAAAGAGCGTTTGTTTGTTTGTTGCAGCCTTATTTATATTCAGTAAATGTTGATAGACTTGTTGCAGTGTGACGTCACAATCACACGCTGCGTCTTCTCGGTTTGGTTGGAAAAAAAAAAAAAAACCTTTGTGTTGGATTGAATTGGGGTGAGAAACAGAAAATTTGACCAATGAAATTGAACCATCAAAAGATCAACAAGTTATTGTAGAAATGGGAGTGCATAAAGGTTTGTTACAAACTCAAGCTGTACAGATTTCTGCAAAGAGCAGAAACTAAGCAGACAGAGAGCTCTTCAGCTCAGAGACATCAGTTAAACACAAACACTGTGGGAGCCTTCAGATTATTATCGCATGCGAGTCTTGCATGTTTCTAGAAGGATACTTTGGTTATTTTTATTATTCTGTTTACTTTTGGTGCTAACTCGACGGGTACACCCAACACAAACAGGACTCTCAATCTCGAGCACATAGCTGCCTCCCACCTCACCAACACCGGAGTGTGTCGAGTGACATCAACAGAAACGGTAGCATCAGTGAAAACCCCCCGTTTACAAATAACTCTGCCGTCTTACTCAGCTTTACAGCTGCAGAGGGCACAGATGATGAATCCATCTTTCTTCTCGTCTAGACACAGTTCTCAAAGCTTGCCATATAATGCCTTGTACCTTCAGGAGATTAATTACTGTTATGTACCGTTTAGATTTTATTTCATTCTTAGTTCATATCTTAGATCTTATTACTGTTTTTCTTTTACAATTTATACTTTTGTTGGATGTAACTGGGACCCTGTGTACACAGCTTCATTCCACAACATGTACCACGTGTGATGCGAATGACAAAGAGCCTTGACAACCTGAAAGTCCATAGTTTTCACAAAGCTAATGAACATGCCCTTTGATACGTCAAGTTACAGCATCCACAGTACACACCCCAAGAAAATGAAGTATACCTGTCCAAAGACTTGTGTGCTTTCAGATGTTTGTGTACCGTCTCCAGTATTTGATCGTGCTATTGTAACTAAACTATAAGAAGACAAATCATTTGGCTGCTTCACTTGCAGCACCTATTTGGATTAAATATGGATTTCACTCTGTGTTGCAAAACAATGTCTGCATGCATCATATTCTTTATTTTGTCTCAGTAGGGGTGCAAAGGGACAGAAAATATTCACAAACGTTTTGGAAACACATCAGAAATTTTGCATGAAGTGTCAGGTCAAATAATTTTGGAAATATTCCAAATGGAAAACATTCACTCCATCCAAATCACCCTTCAGCGCTTATGTTTTATTCCCTTTTTGATATTTTTACTCCCATCTCACATTTTATATGGAAACATACAAATGTTGAGATATAATCAAAAATGTGTGCGTTGGCCATTTAGTGGTGGCAGGCAGAACAAACAATGTGTGGTTTGGAATTTCAAAGCCTGTTTTTATTTTCTTCTCAGATGAAGCAGCCGTCACAAATCTGCAGCAAATATCAAATATATTTACTGCGTATCATCAAAGATTACTTCACCTTATGTAGCCCACGAATGCATACATGCCTGGAGCTCATCTGGCCTCAACAGTTCGGGGTTCTGGAAATCAAACGTGCATGTGGTAGAGGAACGCACGGTGCATGTAGGGGACTGAAGTCTCAATAGTTCTGCAGTAAATAGAGTGCTACGTGCATGTGACTGAGGAACAACATACTCAAGTGAATTTGCATGAAATCTGATTGTTTTAGTCAAACATTTTTTCAACTGCAATATATATATATATATATATATATATATATATATATATATATATATAAATAAAGGCATTTTAAACCCTTCCCAAACTCGTGCAATATTCTAAACAATGTTTCTAAACTCTAAATGCTCTAAAAGAGCACAGAATGTCAGGATTGCAGCTCCCTGCCTCCTCTGCTCTCTGTCACCTGCAAGTGCTCTTGGCCACGCCCACTTCTCGGCTCTGCACGGTGAACTGCAGCAGGAAGTTTATCCTGCAGTGTGGGCTGCACGACGGTGCAGGAGGAAGCTGCAGAGCTGCAGAAATGTGCAGCAGGTGCTAAATAATTTAAAATAATTCATTTTAAATAAAAAAAAAACCCATGTTGATCGTGCGGCTCACCCATCAATCAGCCAATTGCGTGCCATGTCCAATCATATTTTGAAAAACCGCACTAGAGCGAGTCCGTGAAAAATGAATCGCGAAGTAGCGAGGGACTACTGTGTATCTAAAGCTTGCATTGAAGGAACAACATTCAAACTTGAGCACAATAAGAAACATCAGGCAAACTTCTTCTTATTAAAAAAATAAATTACCTGCATGGTCAAATAAATAAGCTCCAACACAAAAATAATCAGATTCTTGGAAATAATAATTCAAATTAGTCCATGACTAACAAACACACATGTAAATAATAAGAGTTCTTACTGATGCACAACCATCTGCCTACACAGCAGAGCCGACCGGAGCCACGGAGAGCGCTCGGCTGCTCCACACCGCTCCTGTTACACTGCTATTGAATGCAGATTGGCCCTTGGTGTGCAGACACAGTTGGAGGTCGATTGGTTTTAGAACTAAAGTAATTAAAAGTTACTGACAGACAGAAATGAGCAGGAGCCACGCCAGCCCGAGCTGCATGTTAGGTGCTAACTAATCTGTTAGCCTGAGGGGAGGGGTTGTAAAGCTTTTACTTTGTTTTATTTTGGAAAGGTGACCAAGACGGCTACTACTGTTATAAAGAGCAAATCTTCCTCCATAACTAGAGTAGCAGTCGCCACAAATAAAAAGTCAAGGACTCCGAGTAGTTTGAGTTGATGTAGCAGGACAGATTTAATCTGCTGAATAGTAAAAGTCTGCATCAGAGAAGACGACGCGTTCAGATTCCACTTCAACAATTTTATTCTTGTATTTTCATTATGTATTTTCCAAGTTGCAACATATGTCAATGCAATCCCCCTTTGCCCTAAATAAAGTTCAACATTGTTAAAAATCAGGCTGCAGCATTTTGAACCAGTTGTAAACGTGCCACGGAGGTCTGACCGATTCCAAAATTAATATTTTCATTCACTTTTTTCATGAAGTTATGCTGAAAGTAGTTCATGCTGTAGGAAAATGTGACCTACCGTACTTTTCGCTGTATAAGTCACACCTTTTTGCATAAATTAGCATGCCCTACAACTTATACAGTGAAGTGATTGATTTATGTCCCCCCCCCCATATTTATAAACCAATTATTGGCTGAGTTCTGACGATTTCATTCATTCTGACTGAAAATATTGAACACTACCATTTTCAGCCGCTAGAGGAGGCTCGACTAATATGGCAAGCCAAGTGTCTCATTAATAGGTAAAAGTGGCTATTAATGAGACAACTGGCTTGCCATATAAAGCCACCTTCATCTCGCTCCGAAACTCGTGGAGCAAACATCAAATCAGCTTCATTTCACCGCGCCGCCCAGGTGAAATGCAGCTGATTTGACCATTAAAGTGCATTTATTAAGGAAAAGTTCAACTGAGAAACACCTTTAATATAATGTCGAGCAAACAAATAATTGTTTTTTTAATTGTTTTCTTGTTAAAGTCGTCCCGTGCACGCTCCCTCGGCTGCTATTTGGCAGCCTGATTTTTGGCACAACACCGACCCACGTTTCCGGGTGGTCAGCGGTGACGCATAATAGATGCGACTTACACAGCGAAGCAACATATTTATCTTTTTTCCCCACTTTATTAGACATATTTGGACTGATGCGACTTATACGGAAGCAAGAACGGTATATCAGATGTTTTTTTTGATGGTCTGTACAAATTATATTTATTTTAAATCAGACCCAGGCTACATTGGAACGTCGTACAAATAAGATTCATACTGGATGTTTTTCAAAACAACCTCTGTCTGAACGGCCATGTCGGCAGGACGTATCAAGATCAAAAATAAATAAAACAAACGAAGATAATTTTGCACAACTTCAGACTTTGTACACACACCGACATATTTACGGATGTAAACAACATGCTGCCAGTTCTGCACATATGGGTCACTTCAGAGCCGTAGACGGTTCACACTGGAGTCAGGCGGCTGCATTTAAATTGTGTTAGCCATGAGGTCTGCAGTGTGAATGTAGCTGTGGTGCAACATTTCTGTCACTGTGAGAAGTTCAGTGGGTAAAATGAACTCCAGTTGTCACTTTCATTTTGGAACCTTTTTGTTGTTTTTTTTGAATGTTTAAAGATCCCAACTATAATTCCATACATATTAACAATATTAATTTTAAATATGGTCTCGTTTTTAAATTAGCAGTGTTTCAGTGAGTAGCAGTTCAGGACCTGCCTTGCTGGTGCAAAACAATATTTAGGCATTTGTTTATGTAGAGGCAGCTAAATAAATTGTAAAAAAAGTGTTTGAAGATAAAATAAAAATGTATCTTTAGTAAATTAAATGGTAAAATACAAAATGAATTCATGCCCAGAGTTGGGTAATGAATGAGTCATAAGGGAGCAAATAAGTGTTCTGACAGAAAAATCACATTATTTAAAAAAAAAGGTCTGACGAAAGAATTAAACTGAAAAGCAAATATCTTGAAAAAAATACTCAAATCTATAGTAGTTCAAAGTAAATTCTACTTCTTAGAGAAAATGTAAAAATTATGACTTTTGCACAATGAAAAATTAGATTTTACTCAGGAAGAAGTCATCAATCTGCTTCAGCATGAACTCTTAATACTTCAAAAACTTGCACAAACAGCCCAAAGTCCCATTTCAGCTGACTGAAAACAGAAAACATCACAAAGTAAAAGACAAACAACAAGTCGTTCATCATGGTTGGAAGCTGAGCACAGACTCTTCCAACGCTCGTTGCATCTGTAGTTATTATCGGGTGCACTGTGGGGAGTTTCAAACTAGATTCTTTGACTCAGACATTTTGAAGGAAATAAACACAAGCATCAATATTAAAAAAAAAACAAACAAAAAAAAAACATTTGAAGTGATTTGACATCAAACCAACTCCAATAGCCATCATACCCAAGAGTTAACCAGCTCGCATGCACATAATGCTGCTACAAGAAAGGATGCAGAGAGGAGAAGCATCATTCAAAAGAAACTCCATGATTTATTTCTATAAATCTTTTTAACCTCCATCCACCTCAGCTACACAGCTGCACACGGGGCTGTGGCACCGGGGCTGCAGAGAGAAAAGCTCTGCAGAGAGTGGTGAAGGCTGCACAGAAGTCTGTTAGAGTCAGTCTCCCCACCATCACATCTACACCTCCAGATGCAGGAAGAGGGCCACTTGCATCATGAAGGACCCCACTCACCCAGCACACACACTTTTTGCACTGCTCCTCTCGGGCAGAAGGTTGAGGAGCATTAAGTGTAGAACCACTAGACTGAGGAACAGCTTCTACCCTGAGGTTGTTAGACTCATGAATCTCTAATCAAGATAATCACTGTAATGTCACTTTAATTGGAGATTTGACACTTTATCTGTGCTGCTGATTATCCATGCTGCTGATTTATTTCCTTTAAGCTGCTATACCAATCTGCTCACAACAGACTCATGTTCAGGCTGCTATTTAATACACCACATTATATTATTATATCTTAGATCCTTGTGCACCGTTTATTTTTTATACTTTATATTTTTGCTATTTCTGGGTGTAACTGGGACCTTGAGTACACAGTTTCATTCCACCTCATGTACTACATGTGACGCAAATGACAATAAAGAACCTTGAACATATGTGAATGACTACAAACAGGCTATGAAATGAGATGTTGCAGGAACTTTGACCAGTACGTTTTTATTGTTAAAAAAAAAAAAGTGAAATGACTTTATAAAGCCACACAGAACATTAAACTGAAAATATTTTTAAGAAAGTAAGAAAAACATAACTGTACAAGTTTGAATAGCTCTTCAGATTCATATTAGCAGTATAATTCTCAGTAATTCCCACTAACTGTATGAAGGAAATAAAATCCACCGTATTAAAGTTGAGTGTAAATTAACCCCAGCTGTCAGTAATGATCCTCTAAAATGAGTCGGATCTACCAAGTTGCAATAATCAATTTATTTTTGAAAGAAAAGCAGGATCTGCTTTCTAACTGGGCGTCGTCTTTCAATATAAATGTTAATAATCTATGATCGCCTTTGTCCCCTGAAACAAGGAGCTGGGTTTGCTGCTTTTCTTGAAGTTCCTGCCTCATTCCTGCATTCTCTTCAGCTGCTAGATTTGGGAAAAGGAACAAAGACATCAGCCGAAATCCAGTCCCTGGTGTTTGTGCGGGCGCAGAAGGAGATGGCTGCAGAAGCACTTCTGTGCATCGTTAACCTCGACTCTTTCTGTGTTAATTAGCTTTTTTTATTCTCTTTCCCTTACAGCTTATTGATAGCAGGGAAACTGAAAATAAATACACGACTCAGGCGGGAAGAAATCAATCAGTCAATCAATCGTCGGAAAACAAAAAAACAGGACAGCAAAAATCTTATTAAATAGTAAAACGTCTCATTAAAAAGCAAGCTTGAAGGTAGTGATAAAAATGGTAAAAGTAAGTCTTAATTAAAAATTTTAAGAGTTTATAGACTGGAACAAAAACAACATCATGGATAATTGCATTAATTAATCTTTAGTTCTGATCAGATTTTAGAAATTATAAATAAAGTCTGACCAGAAAAGGTTGAGTTATGAAACTCCAATACTTTAAATCAGCCTTTCTGTATTTATGATGATGCATATATAAATATATATATATATATATATATATTTAAAAAAAACTCCAAGAATTGATGTTGCAATGTTAAATCTATGCAATAACTTTTTTTAAAGTGTTAAAACTAAAGAAACCTTTATGTCTGCAGCATGCTCCTTTTATCTGTAAAGAAGGAGTTTTTTCTAAACCAACTGTGTTGCAGAGATTTAAGTACAGTTTTTAATGTCGGATTCATTTTCAATGAAAACACTAAACCCACTCACACTCGCAGCCTTTACCAGTCTAATTTAGGCTTGTTTAGAAATACATTAAGGATGAATATTGTTTTATAGGGTTCAAAATGGACTGAGAACAGTTTGTTAGAGAAACCTTGATATCATCGTACACCAGAACATCAAAGGTTTAAAAAAAAATTTTTTTTAAATGCAATGAGATGCTCCATGAAGCCCAACGTAGAAGAAAAACGTTTCCATTCTGTGGAAATTAACTTTGATTGATTATAAGAACTGCTCAGACTTTAAGACCGATAATAAAAACACTTCATTTCAATCCGTTTATTTATATAGCATCAAGTCACAACAGAAATCATCTCAGGGCACGAACAGAAAAAAAAAAAATCACCTAAATAAAAATCTATTATAAATGTTATTTACCCAAGGAATCCACTGCTTATTTGTATTAATTTAGTAGATTGAGACACCTTGACTCAGTACCTTTGTTTTCTAACAGTGTGAATGCTGACTCAGCAATCACACTATTGCTCAAATGTTTTTTTATTTTTACCAAACATTGCCATTTCAATTCTTCATATTTCAAAATATGTGAATGGCTAAAATTCCTTCTGTTTCTTAAAAAATATTGTACTCTTTGAAATTTGCTTCAGCATACCTGATCTATTTTGGTCATCTTGTGTCACTTTTAGCTAGCTACTTTTTGCTTTTAGCTAGTCTTTCAGTTTATAGCTTATAGTTTTGGGCTTGCTATTTTAGTTTCTTTCTAGCCTTTTGCTACTTTAAGCTTCAATCTAGTGTTTTTATGTTTGTAGACAAAGGTTTAGTCCATTATATCATTTAGCTAGTGTTCTGCTTTCAGTTTTACCAATTCTTAAAACAATCACACTGGATTTTAGCAGAACTGTAGCTGCGCTTTAAATTGATAACTAGCAACCTATAAATGCATATGATTTATAATTATTTAAATTGATACAAACAAAATAAGAACTGTGGACCAGGAAGTGGGAAAGATTAGCGAGGGTGAAGTTTGGAAAGCTCTGAAAAGAATGAAGAAGGGGAAGGCGGTAGGACCTGATGACGTACCAGTGGAGGTTTGGAAATGTCTTGGAGAGATGGCAGTTATGTTTTTGACTCAAATATTCAACGGCATATTTGAGGGTGAGAAAACGCCCGAGGAATGGAGAAGTGTGCTGGTGCCCATTTTTAAAAACAAAGGTGATGTACAGAGTTGTAGCAACTACAGGGGAATTAAGTTGATGAGTCACACGATGAAGATCTGGGAGAGAGTTGTGGAAGCAAGACTTAGACGAGAGGTGACTATCTGTGAGCAGCAGTATGGTTTCATGCCAAGAAAGAGCACCACAGACGCCATCTTTGCTTTGAGAATACTTATGGAGAAGTAAAGAGAGGGTCAGAAAGAACTCCATTGTGTGTTTGTGGATTTAGAAAAATCATATGACAGAGTGCCGAGGGAGGAGGTGTGGTACCACGAGGAAATCTGAAGTGGCAGAGAAGTATGTTAGACTGGTACAGGATATGAATGAAGACAGCGGGACATGTATGAGGACAGCAGAACAATGGTGAGATGTGCTGTAGGAGTGACAGATAGCTTTAAGGTGGAGGTGGGAGTGCATCAGGGATCGGCTCTGAGCCCCTTCTTGTTTGCTCTGGTGATGGATCAACTAACAGATGAGGTCAGGCAGGAATCCTCGTGGACTATGATGTTTGCAGATGACATTGTGATCTGTGGTGAGAACATAAAACAGGTGGAAGAGAACTTGGAGAGGTGGAGGTATGCACTTGATGGAGATACGTTTCAGGAGTGATTTGCAACAAAAAGGGTGTCAGCAAAAGAAAAGTTTACAAGACAGTGGTGAGATCAGCGATGTTGATTGGTCTGGAGACAGTGGCACTGACAACAAGACAGGAGACAGAACTGGAAGTAGCAGAAATGAAGATATTGAGGTTCTCCTACTAGTGACAATGATGGATAAAATTAGGAATGAGATCATCAGAGGTACAGCACTGGTTGAACAACTGGGAGATCGAGTTAAAGAGGCCAGACTGAGATGGTTTGGACATGTCCAGAGGAGGGACAGTGGTTTGGACATGTCCAGAGGAGGGACAGTGGCTATATTTTTCATTCAGCCTTTATTTATACAGGTTAATCCCATTGAGCTTCGGGGACTCATTTACAAGAGAGACCTGATTTCTTAACAAAGAGTGATGACAAAGTGAGTAACCCATTTTGGTAGAAGGATGTTAGAAATGCAGCTGCCAGGAAAAATACAGAGAAAGGCCAAAGAGGAGATATATGGATTCAGTTAGAGAGGACATGGAGGTAGTTGGAGTGAGGACAGAGGATGCAGAGGACAGAGAGAGATGGAGGAGGATGACTCGCTGTGGAGATCCCTGAAGAGGAAACAGCTGAAATAAGATTCATCATTAATCAAATAAAAACGTAACATTTAAAAGTAAGCTCTGAATCTGACTTCTATTAGCATGATTGTGACCATATTTTAGAGGGAAAAATACAGTTGGACTTTTAGACCACAGATCTAGTCACATGACCCACCTGAGCTAATCTTAGATTATGTGATTTAATCTAATTAATAATTAAAGAAAATTGTTTTTCAGATTTAAACTGATTAGGTTGGATAGTGGGAATAAATCACGAAGTAGTGTCACGTTTTCCTAACGAACTTGTCAAAATCTGTTTTATATCAATATTACAACTCGGGTACCGTTTCCAAATTCATCTCAGATGGTAAAAATAAATTTGATTTTACTGAGGGAAAAAAATCTATTATGACTCAAGTTGTGCCACCACTTTAACCACGGAGGAAACAGAAATGATTGCTTCTGACATATAGTTAATATAGACGCCATCTCCATCCCATTTATTTTCCATTTGCCTGTGCCTTAGTGAGGCTGTAATTGCTTGGTAAAGAGACACATTAGCAGGATAGGGTGCGGCAAAGCTATGGATTAATACTCTCTGATCCCTCCCTGTCAAGCCCATTAAAATGTATGCAGGCTTGGTATTATCTCTGGTGCCACGCTCGCCTGTCTATTCCACACGGTGGGGACCAAGTTAAAACGATTCTAAATGTATCAGTGCCTCATTTGCTGTGTTTAATGACTCACCAAGTTCACAGCTTTTTTCTTTCCTCCATCCTCCTTCTCCTCTCTCCTTTACCCAGAGTAAAAATAAAGATAAGACGTGCCTATCATTTCTCAGAGGCTGTCAGTCATAATTCACAGCTGAAATTACATTCCCCACACATAACTCTGACTTTGCAGAGGGTTCAGTAGGCTGGCTTCATACCTGTAGACATTCAGCTACACATTTTCTTTTGGAGCAAAAAGTCTGGGCTCCAAATGTACCTTTTTTATTTTATAACGAGTCATGTCAAGATCATTTCACTGGAATGCCTTGATATCAGTTTCCTGTAATGTCATCAGATGTCTGCACTTTGCTCGAAGAAGTTCAAGATGGAGTTTAAAGTTTTGAAGTTTTACCATAGTTTCATATATTTGATTTATAAGTACCTGTATGTGTCGTATGACTGGTCCTATAAGAGAGGAAAGGTCGATGCAATGATTCTTGATCGTGCCGTTAGGAGGAAACAGCATGACTTTAGTCTTCTTCTCATTGAAACTTAAGACATTTAAAGCCATCCAGTCCCTGATGTCAGCCAGGTAGTCAAGAAGAGGCTGAACAGAACATGCCTCTCTTGAAAAGGAGTTCTCGTGGCTCAGTGAGACTACCTGTATAAATAAATGGTAAATGAAAAAAAAGGACCCGTGTTCTTCAGAGGGAGGTAAATTTGACAGTCATCTGCGTAGAAATGAACGGGAATGTTACGTTTATGGAAAATGGCACCTAGTGGTGGCAAGTAAAACGAAAAAAAGAGGACTGAGGATGGACCCCTGCGGTACCCCACATTGAAACGCTGCCAGTGCTGAACTAAAATATTTGATGTTGACACAAAAAGGTTCTGTCAGAGAGATAGGACCTAAACCATTTAAGGGCTGACCCTGTGATACCCACCCACTGCTCCAGCCTAGAAATGAGGATCTCATGGTTGATGGTGTCAAAAGCAGATGTAAGGTCCAATAGGACAAGTAGCACTGAGCCACCTGCATCTGTGTCTATGAAAATGCCATTAAATACCTTGAACAGAGCAGTCTCAGTGCTGTGGAGTGCTTTTCAAGCCTGACTGGAACACCTCTAAATTAGAGTGATCCTCCAGGAAACATTTCAACTGGGACTCAACAATTTTTTCCAGTAATTTGGACACAAATGGGAGTTTAGAGAAGAGGCCTGAAGTGGGACACCACTGAGGGGTCAAGGTTTCAAATAAATTTACTTTCAATAACTAAAAAGCACTTTTGTAGAGTTAGGCTTTAGTTTACTAGCACTCTGTCAAAACAGCTCATGATTTGTTTCCATTTCTTCAGCGCAATCTTTACAAAATGCTAAAGTCAACCCTGTTTGCACAGAGAATATGGCGTGATTCACAAAGCGCTTTTAACTGTAGGCAGTCTGACAAATCTTCTGTCCTTAACTTGTCCACTTTCCTACTTTTCCTGTGGCATCATATGCTTTAATAGTCAGATTTAAGAAGTGGACAGAAAATTAATAAAAGTACAATTATAAAAACAGTCAAACTCCAAAGATAAAATTTAAAAGACCTTCAGGAAGCCTAAAGAACTATTGATCAAGACCTTACCCTAACAGTAATACAAACAATGAATTGTGCACAGGCTTGTTTGCAACAATTTTAAATAAACAAATCGACATATGCTATTCTGTGATGTTTTTCTTGGTGGAATGCACTTTTTATGAAGTCATATTGAATTACAGTTTGAATTTTGTTTTATGTTTTGCTCAAAATGAATGACCGGTGACAAGAAACGCTGCTTCAAAACAAGTCAGGCAAGATTTGGCACAGTATTAAATGTGACGTTTTAAATATTTATTACTTTTATAAACATTTTAAACTTGTCAAGTTTAAACAAATCATTTATTTAAGTTCACATAATATTCCAATCCCAGGACAGAAAATAAATATCTTTGTAAATATGTTGTTTTATTCAATAGCGTTTCCTTCCACTTTCCTTGAACTTGTGAACGTTTCCATCACTGTTACCAAAAAATGAGGTGTTTTTTATTCCACATTAGGCCAACAAGTTAACTGCATTCAGATTACTTAAAAAATTATATAGTGTTATAAAAACATCTGGTTGGGTGCCGTTTTGGCAGATGGATAAATATAAAAGGTATGTAACAGTAATATGTGCTATGCATATCACTGACAGAGCTCTAGTGGCTGTGATTTATCCCACTCAAAGCCAACAAATACTCTAGGTGTGATGACAGATGCAGTGTGATCACAGCTTGGAAGCTTATCTCATAAAAAGAAAAAATCTATTTTGGTCCAAAAATAGGAGCCTTCAGAAACTTGTAATAGTCTAAGACACTTTCAGCTTCAGCCTGTAGAAAGACGGCTCATTATCTTGGTGTGAGGAAATTAAAATTTGTCATGTCTCACTTGTGTGAAGGATATGAAACAGAAGCAGAGTGGACTGCACAATGATCACAGAGCTGAAAATAACACAGCTGGAGGATCAGTGGAGTACATGGTGTGGATTTGCTGATTAGCCGGCAGTTGCCTCGTTCTCATTCAGTGACACCTCTTCTCTCCAGCCTTGAACAAGGTGTCAATCTACTCAAGTTGTTAAGCATCTCATCATGCTGCACTCACACTGTGGAAATTAGTTAGTGTCCACCCAATGACTGACAACAAATAATCAATGGACTACTGCTTTAAACGTCCACCCAACCCCATTTTCAGAGCAGGTAGCTGGAAGCTGGTGCCATATCTCCAGTGACCACTGGGCAAAAAGTTGGGTGCACCCTAGAGGTTTCCAGTCCATCACAGAGCCTCATGGACACAAAGGAGACAGACAACCCTTCACACACTCACTCACATCTAGTGACATTTTAAGTTGGTGTCTCACTGAGCTGCAATGGTTGATAAATTTATTTAGTAGCTCAAAGTTGCAGATCTGTAAGAATGTGTGAATTTTCAGCTGCAGACTCACTGAAATCTAAGTCTTGGCCACTGTGACCAGTAAGTCATGCAGCCAGATTTTGAGCAGCCAGTTTTCAAAAATCACAACATATTTTTAAGTGCATGGCTTGTAAAACAGCATTTTTGGTTGTGCATGTTCTTCTGTTGCCTTTTGCCAACCTTGGCAGCCGCCCCACATTTACAATTTAATCTACTGGAGTAAACTTTTGAAGTAATGAAAGCAGATTTGGACCAGTTTTTCCACATAATATTTGTTATTGGCATGCTTTTATTTTTATTTTTCTGTTAAAACCTTAGAAGTTTTCCATCAGAGGAGCTCAAATGCAGGTTTGCATGAAATGGGTTGGAGGGCCCACGATGACTTACTATTTTGAGAGAAAAGTTGCACAAATTATTTGAACAGAGTCAAAACTCAAGCAACAAGGCTGCATGTCCCTTTGACCAAAACAAGGATGTTGAGAACCTCCCTTGAAAGCCACAATACCTTCTGAAGACGCCCCCTGAATGTTATTCACTAACTACTCACAGCTCAGTGAGGTACCACCTTCAAAGTTTCCAGTTAACCTTGCATACATATAAGGTCTAAGGGAGGAACCCAGTACTTCAGAGTACCAGAAGAACAGAACATGTGCAAAAGGAGAACATACAAATTCCATACAGAAGCCGAGTTTTGAACCTGCAACTTTCTTTTTTTTTCATTCAAACTTTATACAGGTTAGTCTCAGAGTCATGAGGACTCATTTTCAAAAGAGACAGGCAACACATAATGTACAGACAATAATATAAAACAATAAAAATAAATTAAAATAAAGAGTAGTGTTATATTAATCAAATCAAGGTGCCTTATAAAACAATATAAAATTCTAATAACATATTTGATTGGATTTTTCTAATGACATTATCAAATGTTTGAAATTCCTTAAAGAAATCGAGATGGACAGCTTCAGTTCTTGTTGCAAGGTCTTTCAGGTTACAGGAGCAAAGTAAGAGAATGTATTTTTGCCGAGTTCAGTCCGCATTGACTGAGGGAATGCTGCAGGTAATGATGACCTGAGAGCGCACGCTGTAACTGCACTGACGACATGACATGTGGGAGGAGCTATATGAAGGCAGCAGACCAAGGAGTGATTCATAGAAGAAGATGTACGAGTGAGAGAACCTACGTGAAGTTAATGATGACCAGCTGACCAATGAGTACAAAGAACAGTGATGGGTACGGTCCAGTTATGAACCTTAGCACGCCATGGTAGATGGCATCCAACATCTGCAAGAAGTTTGCAGGGGAATTCATGTAAATAATGTCACCATAATCGATAGAACTGGTGGACCACTTTGTGGCATGGTGTGAAAACAATCATCTCATCTTGAATGTGAAGAAAACAAAAGGAGATGATTGTAGATTTCAGGAGAATCAGGAACAGGTCCAACCCTATTTTCATCATGGGAGAAGAAGTGGAGGAGGTGGAGAAGTCTAAATACCTTGGGGTTCAACTGGACAACAGACTGGACTGGAAATGCAACAGTGAAGCATCTACAAGAAGGGACAGAGCAGACTGTACTTCTTGAGGAAGCTGAAGTCCTTCAGTGTTTGCAGCAAGATGCTGCATATCTTCTATAAGTCTGTTGTAGAGAGCGTCTTCTCTTCTGCCATCATCTGCTGGGGGAGCAGCACCAGAGCAAGTGACTTCAAAAAGATCAACAAGCTCATAAAGAAGGCTGGCTCAGTTCTGGGGACTCCTCTAGAACCTTTGGAGATGATTGTTCAAAGAAGGATTCTTCATAAAATGAAGAACATTATAGACAACCCTCAGCATCCTCTTCATCAGACTGTCATACAACAACAGTGTCTTCAGTCAGAGGCTTCTTCAGATCCGTGTAGGACAGACCAGAACAAGAGATCCTTCCTGCCCACAGCATCAGCATCTAGAACAACTCTAATGAAACCAGGATGATGAGTTACAACATTTAATTTCCCTCTGGGATTAATAAAGTATTTTTGAATTGAATTGAATTGATAGCCGGTAGGACAGTGGCAGCTACAATGCGTTTCCTGACATTCAGAGTTAAGAAACGCAGTTTCAATTTCAGTTTCTTTAAATCTTCAACATATGACTTAAAAGAGATGTGCATCAACTAAAATTCCCAAGTATTTGTGAGAATCCACAAGCTCAATAGGAACACCATGCATGGATGAGATGGGAGGAAGAATTGCTGGCACCAACTTTGTTTGAAAACAACATCCCTTTGGTTTTTAATCAGCACCAGTTTGAGATGGATCAAATCTGACTGGATGATGTCAAATGCAAACTAGAAGCTGGAAAACCTTAGCAACTGTGTTAGCTCAACAATGAACAACTGTCGTCAGCACAAAGATGCACTCATTCATTCATTCAACCCTTATGTATACAGACTGGTCTCATTGGACTCATTTACAAGAGAACTGTTTGTACTGTGTACAGAGCATATAAAGTACAGACAACAATAACAGTAAACAATGACAATAAACTACAGTAAAAATGCAGTTAGAATAAGAGTAGTGTAAAAAACAATAAATTAGGGTGCCGTAAAATAGGGTGAAATACTAAAAACAAGGACATATATGCCTTGATTTTTCCATTGACATTATCAAATGTTTGAAATTCCCTGAAGAAATCAAGGAGGACAACTTCAGTTCCTGTTGCAAGGTGCTCCAGGTTGCAGGTGCCGAGTAGGAAAAGTTGTTTTTGTCAAGTTCAGTCTGCAATGAGGTAACCATGCAGGTAATGAGAGCCTGAGAGCGCATGTTGTAACTACACTGACGGCATGACATGTGGAAGGAGATATAAGAAGGTGGCAGACCAAGGAGGGATTTGAGGGATGCAAGAGTCTTGCTATGAGTTGACAGCTTGCTTTAAACAGCAACAGTATTTTTTGTTGATCTTTTCAAAAATATGCAAAATAAATGTGAGAGTGGAGTTCCTCATCCCGTTGCCTCTCCTGACTCAGGACAGAAGACGGAGTTAAAGTTAAGATTATCTGCTGGCGTGTTTAGAGAACTTTTACTAAAAGACATTTCTTCATGTACTTTATGTCAATGTATTGTGACAAGAGAAATGAAAAGACCAATTGGATTTGAAAACTGGCTCTGAACTGGATTAAGACTTTTCTATTGCAGTGTGCTGGAATGACTTTTGTTGTGAATTACCAATTACCAATACATAAACTGGACTGAAACTGTGTGAACACAGTGGAACAAACTGTTGCTTTTATTTTTGTTCAATTCAATCTGCAAAATCAAAGAAAATCTCTGACACCAAGTGAGAAAACAGAAGTTATAGTTCAGGAGCTGTGGTTTATCCGTTTTGTCACAGCTTGGTGTAGAGGTTTGTTTTGTTACCAACATATGTAGGTTTTCTTCAGATAGTTTTCTTTTTCTTGCTGCAAATGCTGCAGGCAGATGGCTCAGCAGCAGGCGGTGCTAACTAAGAGCCTCTGCATTTTGCACCAGTGATTTGTACCTTAAATACTTTTTCTTTTATACCATTTTAAATCTGTAAAACAGACAAAAAGCAAAGGTTGTCCTTCAAACTATGTTGAGGCAGTTTGGTTGAAAACACTTGACTGAAGCTGATTTATCTGTTCATTTAAGGGAGGCCATGTTGGTCTAAGATGCTGGCAAATAAAAAAAAGAAAAAACTTTTGTTACAAAGAACAGGTCATTAAGTCTGATCAATCACAGCTGGTATAAACTGCAGCAAATCCTCTGTTTCCTCTTAAAACATATGAGATCTCAACGGTGTTAAACTGTTGCACAATTATGGTGTTTTTAATGTTTGTTCCAATGGATCATAATTCTTATCTTTACTGGTAGGTCTGGGATTGTATTTATTATCCATGTAATGGCTGTGTTGGGATGGAGTTTATTTGACTGGGGGCTCTCAGATTTATTTAAAACAATCTTCTGAAGGTCGGCAGAATTCACTGTTGCTTTAAAGTGCATAACTCGAAAAAACATCTCGGCTGTGCAGAACTTTGGTGAAGAAAAATCTTACTGATTCTGTTTTTCTTTACAAGTAATACAGCTTAAGAGAAATCTTAAGAAAATTTGACGAAACCGATTTAAATGTTAAAAAAATAATTCTTGCATGCTCTCGGTGGAAGGCAGATGCGTCCTCTGTTCCGTCCCTGCTTTGCTCTTTGTCTTGTGAACCTTTTTCAGAGCCCCTTTTTTTTTTGGCATACCTTCCGAACTGTAATGATGGATTTGATCAGCTGGTCTCCCAATAAAATTGATACATTTTTCTCAACAGGAAGTCAGGGTGAAGGAGAACCCTCTTACCTCGATGGAAACATAATTGGATCTACGATAACTGGATTTTACCGTTTAGAGTTGGTGGAAATCTGTGGAGAATGTGCCGAGCTTGGCAGCTCTCAGACTATGTGCGAACTATATGTGGTGTTGTATGAAGCTGAACAGGCTGATTCTTATCAGGACTGTGGAACTTTCTGGCAGTGGCCACGAACGATTGGAAGGAAGAAATCTTGGAGAAGTTGCAAGCTCGACTTGGCGTAAGCAATTAGATTTGGCTGTTTGGAGCGGCCATGAGAGAATGTACTAACGTGACTATTGAGGCAGACGCAGAAATTTACAAGTTCAGTCTGACCCAAAACAATGTGATATCTGAATCTGGACCTGGCCTTGGAAGGTGGACTAGGTCAAATTTATCCTTGGATGTTATGGAAACAAAGACACTCTGTCCCCCCTCCCCATCCCCTCCCTTCCCCAAGGTCGTGGACTTGTGACGGAGCTCAACCGAGCTGGCTGATAAACACCTCTCATCAGGACTATGGCTGGGGGGGAGCTCTAGACTGTGCTGTGCTACGAACTTCCCTCAAACTCAATGTCTCCACTGGCCTCCCTCGCCTCCCCTGGTGCAGCAACCTAGGAGATGCGAAGGCGCTGCGTCACTCACCTGGCAGCCATGCGGGGACCCCCACCCCCCTACCCACTCCACATACATATGTATTATGTCGATTTATGTTGCTTTGCTTTGGTAGATTTTTTTCTGATGCCTCAAACCATGCCATGTCAAGGACACGGTGTGCAAGATCTGTTTTTATACATCTCTTATGTTTTCTTTCTTTTTCTTATCCAAGCAACAGGGGCAGTGCTTCTTAGAAGCTGCGGCCCCCTGTACACTTCCGTCCATCTTTAGGACGGCTGTACGGAAAGTTATTCCGTTGTACTTCACTGTGCAATGACAATAAAAGCATTCTGATTCTCATTCTGATTCTGAAAAAAAAAAGATGACTAGATACTGAAGCTGTCCCCTTGACTCATTTGAATTTTTAGACAATTACTACACAAGCTGACACACTGTAACGCAAATGTATATAAATAATGATTAATATTCTTAGTAACCAATATTATGAGTCCTTCAATAAGCTTAAAACATATAGATGACTCATGTTTGCATTGAGCTTGTATATGAATCATACAGAACATACGGCAACAGCCTACAATTACAGAAAATAAGAATTCTTCTGAATTAGCCACATACAGTGGCTGAGTGATCCTTAAATCATTTAAGGTTGGAAAATAGATTGTTGAAACAATCAGCTGTTCAAACTATTTACAAATATTAAATTAGTCTAACGGAATGAGCTTCTGGGCTTTATTTAACAACTGTTAGTGATGTTAACTGTGCAGCAAAAGCACACGCTAATCATTTCTTAAATAATTTCCCAATCAGCAAACGTCGCAGTTATAAAAACAATTCCTGGAGCATGCAAAAGAAAAATAAATGCCTTTAGTATTGCATAGAAAATTTCTGCTCAAACAATGGGAGGATATACGAGTTTGTAGTTTCTCAAGAAAAACAATTTTTTTTTATGCTGGTAAAAGCAGTTTCCTCCAGCTCTTGTCTGACAGTGATGTTCTGTCTACAAAGAGGATCCTGTTCAGAGTAAATAAGTTGACACACTAAAAATAGGACGTTGCTCTTTTTTAATATTTATAAATAACTGTCAAAATGATTTTAAGGTTTAAGTCACGAGTACACAGGACTTCGCTCACTCCTAAAAGGAGGAGGGGTAACTGCAAGTTAAGGTCAAGCAGAGTTAATCTTAGAAACTTGCAGCTCGGATTTATTTAAAAAAAAAAATCTCTCAGGATTTCCATCTTTAAGTCCTTCAAATGCTGAAGCGCTGACATGAAGCAGGTTTTAACAAAGGCCTGAAAAGCTCCCAAGAAAAAGGCTAAAATCTAATACTGACAAGATCAAAGAGCCTTTTTAGGCTCAGAGTGAATACTATGGTCTTCAAACAAATGCATATCCGCCTTTTAGGGATCAACTACTTTCACTATAATTAAAATGTATCGAGGCACAAGAACAGAATTGGACAACCAAGGGGAGCAGCATTAGCGTTGAGACAGATTAGTCCATTGCAGATTGTAGATTGAAAGCACACACACACATGCACATGTACACACACGCACAAAAGCAGGATTATCTATGGTCATCTTTAAATCATTCTGCAAAAAACCTGTACACAATAAAAACTGTTTGACAAATGCGCATTATTCTATACACCTACTGTGCACACACAAATGCAGATTTTAGCCAGTGATAATACGTAAATGTATTTTATAAACAGCAAAGTTAACAATAAAATGTGAACTACATAAATAAGATTTATTTGCCCGTGCCGGTGTCCTTGAGGGGGCATGGGAGTTGTCCCAACCAGTCTGCATGTGTTTTGTAAACTTTTAGAAGGCATCCAACCATGTTCCTCAAGGTACATGGTGCTCCGTCAGTATGAGGTTGGGTGTTCGTTGCCATGGTGTACCCAGTCCCTGTGCAAACGGTGAAAGACTCTGGTTCACATTGCCAGCAGTAAGTCGGACCCCTTCAAGATGAGAGGAACATGAAGGTTGCCCAGTCACCATTCTCTTCATAAATTTTATGGACTGAATTTCTCAACGTAGCCAGGGAGTGGAGGGAGTCCGGTTCAGTGACCTCAGGATTCCATCACTGCTATTTGCAGATGATGTGGTCCTGTTGGCATCATTGTGGCATGATCTCCAACTCTCATGAAAACGTTTCGCAGCCAGATGTAAAGCATCTTAAATGAGGACCAGCATCTCCAAATCTGAGGCCATGGTCCTTGGTCAGAAAAGGGTGGATTACCCTCTCTGGGTTAGGAGTGAGATGCTGCCTCAAGTAAGAGTTCAAGTATCTCGGGGTTTTGTTCATGAAGAATGGAGTGCGAGACCGACAAACAGATCAGTGCAGCTTCTTCAATATTGTGGACTGTTGTGGTGGAGAGATCTGCGCTGCAAGAAGAAGCTCTCAGTTTACCCTCATCTTTGGTCATGTAATCTGGGTAGTGGCCGAAAGAGCTAAATTCTGGACACAAGTAACAGACATGAGTTATTCTGCAGGGAAGCTGGACTCTCCCTTAGATATACAGTGAGAGTTTCAGTTATATGGGAGAGATTGAATAGAGCCACCGCTCCTCCACACTGAGAGGAGCCAGATGAGGTGGTCCAGGTATCTGGTAAGGATGCTCCATGGACACCTACCTAGGAAGGTTTTCCAGGAATGTTCAACTAGAAGAGACTATTGTTCTCTGAAGAGACTATTCACACAACTGCTCTTTTCAGTCAACTCATCGTTTCATTTTACGTATATTTTTACTAACCATTTAATTTTCATGTACTTCCATCACAGTAAAGTGAACAAGATTTAAATAAATCATCAATACCAGTTATTCAGCAAACTAAAGAAGCTTCCTTCAAATCAAACCACAGCAAGTGTACAATATCTGTGTAAAACTGAAACCCAGCCAGGTTTATTTGGGCCAAACATCTATAAAAGCCAAAGCCAGTGCTTTAACAACAAATGTCTTCAGCTATCAACAGCAGGTCTGGTGTCCAGACATTTCCCTCCCCAGTGACTAAGCCTGGCTGAGAGCTCTCGGGCCAGATGGGATATGATGCTCTGTGGTTCTGTGAACTGGTCTCCACTGGGACACACACACGGTTTATCAGGTCTTCCAAGCAGCTTACTCTGTCAAATGATCAAACCAGTCATGATGTCAACAGAAATTCTAGATTAAGCTGTTCATGTTCAGATGTGGGACTTGTTGTGAAAAGACCACGACAAACACCAAAGTCCGAAACAAATTCCTACTTTAACTCAAACTACACAATTATCCAGAGTCACTAGTCATATATTCAATAGTCATATCCACGATCTGGGGGCCAAGATGATGTAGAGGTACGGCAGCTGACTTGGGACCAGAAAGTCGCAGCTTCAACTTCCTGCAATGCCCACATGTTGCGTTGCCCTTGAGCAAGACACCTAATCCCTAATTACTCCCCGGGTGCCTACATAGCTGCCCACTGCTCCATCTGGGTGTATCTCACTAATTTTGTTATTGTATAGAAATATACAATGATGACAACACATAGCACTTTATTTAGTAAAATTTATTATTATATAAATCAGATAAAATACCTTAAAAAGTGGAGATGCATAAAATTATAAGTATTTCCTGTGTGATGAACCCACATTTTCCTGTCACTCTCTAAAGCATCAAGGCCAGAGACGGTTTGTTAGAACAATAATTTATGGCATTTGAAATATAAAGGTCTGTGACTGATTGAAGTCCAGGCAGCTCTTTGGGATATTGATATTGCACTCACTGATATTGCAATGACAATATTTCTATATAAGGGTGATGTGTTTCTCCACTATACAACACTTTTCTTATTTGCACTTGTTAAAATTGTGAGCACAAGTCACGTTACTGACCAACAAGTTAATGCACTTTATGGATATTCAACCACTGAATTCACCCTTGAATTAACAGACTCAACAGCTGAAGATTAATTCAGTCACAAGGTAATCTTAATATTATACTGAATGAGGAGGAAGCTGAATTTGCCTTTTAAAATTTATTACAAAATAAATCAAATATAACAATCGTCATCAATAACAAAAAAAAAAGAACAATGTGACCAGATCAAGTTGTTTATTATCACTGCAGTCCAGGAAATGATTTAACAAGCTGCACCAGCAACCTTCAGCTGGCTTACACTTGAAGCCAAAAACGTAGGTCTCGCACTTTATCTTCTGAAGTTACTTACTGGAACTCTACTTTGCTTCTAACAAAAACTGTTAATGAAAAAACTTGTTTTCTTTGCTCAGGAACAAACGAGCCGGACATCAGCTGAACACATCGGGATGAGCTAAACTGAAAAGTGTCGCACAAAGAAACTGGTTGAACTCTCGGCTCTCAGAAATGTTTTGGGGATCTTTCAGATGTTACGACTCCCCACTGACGTAAACCGATTCTGGCTCAAAAAACACATCGGTGTCCCGTAAAGAGGTTCTTTTCTGAAAAACGGAACAGAGAAAACCTCTTTCATCTCTTCCCCCTTCAGGATCTCCACAGCGAGTCATCCTCCTCCATCTCACTCTGTCCTCTTCATCCTCTGTCCTCACTCCAACGACCTCCATGTCCTCTCGAACCACATCCACATATCTCCTCTTTGTCTTTTTCCTGGCAGCTGCATTTCTAACATCCTTCTACCAATATACCCACTGTCCCTCCTCTGGACATGTCCAAACCATCCCAGTCTGGAAAAAGGGTTGAAAGGTCAATCATCCAGGTAGATAACAAAAAAGGTTAAATTATGTCATCTGAACCAGTTTTTTTTTTTTTTTTTTTTTTAATCCTCCCCATCCAGAGGGCTTCCTCAGTCTACGGCCTGTCAACCAGATCTGTCCCATGGGTAGCCTTCAGTGCTGTCTTCATGTCAGTGTGTCCTCGCCATCTCCCAGTTGTTCAACCTGTGCTGTACCTCTGATGATCTCATTCCTAATCTCATCATCCTTGTCACTCACTTCTGCTACTTCCAGTTCTTTCTCTCGTCTTTTTGTCCATGTCTCTGTCTCCAGACCACACAACATAGCTGGTCTCACCACTGTCTTAAAGCACCACTGTCATGTAAACCATGACTGCTTGGCACCAGGAATACAATGATCCTTAATTTGTTTAGAGTCCAAGCATTCCTTTCCAACACTGATGACGCACACCATGATGCTGCAATGACAATAAATTCATGACATATTGTGCAGTTCTAGTAAAAAGCTATTAAAAGCCCCCAAAATGTTTTTTAACTGCATGCAGTATTCATACGACATGACAACCAATTAAGTAGATGGTGAACTGGAGTATGATTTGAGAAGGGTTCAGCAGTAAAATAAATTCAAATATAGGCTTAATATTTTAGTAAGAAGCAATTCCATCATATTTAGTTAGCTTTAAATTTTGGGAATCCTATGAGATACAGTATCTCTCCCATTTGGGAGGCCTTCCTGTCTGCTTCAAAGTTTCTTTCTTGTGCTGGCAAGACATAAAAAAATCTATTTTCAAACTGAGGCAATGAACTTCCTCCATCTTCCCTCAAACTTTTCACCCCAGCGCACAAGCAAGCTGTGGCTGGAAACGACTTCTGAAATGCACAACAAGACTGACGAGGAGGTCCACACGTCTTCCACTTGAGTGTCAGAGCTGACAGCCGTCAAGAGAAAACAAGAGCGGATTAAACCGAACAAGAAGTACAGCCACGCATGCACACGGCGCAGAAATAAATGCAGACATTAGTATTCTTATCTTGTGACGCTGTGGGAAAATAAAAATGTTTGACCTCTTTAGTTGACCTATAAGATAACCTTTATTGTGCGCGTGTGACTGTGCTCTGCATCATCAGCCCGAGTGTATTCAGATTCGTAGAGAAGGTCATGACTTGCAAAGGCTGCTAAACCCACAAAGTCGCGCTGACAACTCACTGACAGACAAACGCTTTAATTACTCTGCTCAGTCAGACCCTGTCAGCGCTCTACCACTTCCATGTTCACATCTTTCCTCCTTCACCGCCTGTCACACTTGTCAACCTGCAGCACAATTTAATTTCCTTTCTTTGGGTAAACCAAAATGTTAGTTTTTCCCCCATCAGCGCTGTCGTAATCAGCAATAAATGTGATATTTGGCCTTAATTATGTTCATTTTAAACATTTAGACTACTGGTTGCTACTCTTGAGCAACAGCAACAAGGATAAAAATAATCCAAAACCAGCTCAGCTCATCAGCCCATATTGTGGATCCCATATTGCCCATACATCCCATTGCAGCACATTAAGTGTAGAACCATTAGACTGAGGAACAGCTTCCGCCCTGAGGCTGTTAGACTCATAAATCCCTAACCAGGTTAATCGCTGTAAGGAAAAAATAAATATCACCGTAATGCCACTTTAAGTGGTGATACGCGACTTATCTGTACTGCTGATTATCCATGCTGCTGATCTCGTCTTTACGCTTTTGTATTAATACCCATCTGCTCACTATAGACTCATGTTCAGGTTACTGTTTATTATACATAATATTTTACATTATTAGCATATATCTAAGATCCTTGTATACCGTTTCTTTTTCTACTTCACAAGAGATTCACAAGGAGAATTTTGAGATTCAAGGTTCTTTATTTGTTGTTCGCACCTCATGTGGTACATGTGGTGGAACGAAATTATGTACGCAGGGTCCCAGTTATATCCAACAATAAAATGAAAAAGAAAAACAGTAATAAGATCTAAGATATGAACAAAGAAAAACATCAACTAAATATACACTAAGAACTAACATTACGCCGAACAGAAGCTCGAGTGTAATCTGAGCAGATTGTAGATTACTGCAGGCTGTAATCTGCGGTACAAATTGAATGGTAGCAAACTAGAACTTTACCTATTCTGAAAGCAAAATATCTGTACACAAA
The DNA here is from genome assembly GCF_014905685.2 of Nematolebias whitei. NCBI lineage: Eukaryota > Metazoa > Chordata > Actinopteri > Cyprinodontiformes > Rivulidae > Nematolebias > Nematolebias whitei. Next base: position 44,337,829 of record NC_056509.1, read on the forward strand.
CAGACCCGCTACAATCATCATTACATATTTACAATCAGTGTTATTTTACGGATTAATAATGTTCAACAACAGAAACTCTTTAAAACACCTGGATGCACTTTCAGACCACTAAATTCTCCTGAGATTAAGAGCAACTGCAGAGAGTCTCAAAGGATGTTCCTTTAAAATGATACTATGGAGATAAACTGTCATCAGTGTTGCCTGACTCGTTACAGGGACAGGTGCTTCACTATAATAAATCTGCTGCGGCCCGATAAAATTCTCAACGACATTTCAGAAACTAACAGACACTTTCACTAGATTATTAGCTCACATGAATCCCCCCATACTTAAATTAAGATATTATTCAATCATTTGGTGTAAATTCCACTAAACATGGGAAAAAAGTTGAACATGAGAAGTCTAGGGACATGAAGGACTTACTGCTGCTGGATTTAACAGCAAGAAAACAAACTTTTTCAGTTTTATTTTTTAACCAACATGGTACAGAGTTAGAATCAGCTCCAGTGTTCTAACAGAAAAAAAAGTATTAATGACTTGTGGTTTTAAGATTCAAAAACTATGCATTTATGCAGGTTTCTCTTTTTGAAAACTCACACTCACATGAACAATAAAATAGTCAATAAAGTGCAGTTTCAGTTTCTATGGACTTTATTCCTGCATAGAATAAGACACTTCCTGTTGTATATTTTCTGTTGCGACACAAACACTGAATCCATTTGCTGAACTTTCGAAGCAACTCACTAAACCAAAAATAAATAACTAAATAAAACGGGCATTATTGGTTTAGAAGTTGTACGTTTAATTATTGCGCCTTTTATTCTCTCAGCGATACTGACAAATGTGCAACTTTCACTGGATGCCATGTCAAAATGTATTGTTTTTAAGACTTTCTTCCTAAATTATTCACTTTATTTTGCTTGAAATGTCAATAAAAAGAGTGAGAAAACAATTTGTGCAAATCCTGATTATAAATTACAAACACTATAAACAAGTAGATTATTCCTAAATTTGTAGATGGAAAAAACTAAAATGTGTTTTGAACCAGAAAAAGCAACAAGGAAAAGTTGAAACTGATGTCATCTGTAGAAATGTGTCACTGCTTTGTCCTCATTTCTGCCTCTGCGATAACCCCCACCCAGTGCGCGCACGCACACACACACACTCTCTTCCTTCATAGCTTATCGTTAAATGCTCCAGGTGAGCCAGTGATTTACACCAGTCATTTCCGAGCCTCTCGGTCTGCTTTTAATGACTCTGTCCTGGACCTGCTGGCAGAGAGAGATACTGAGAACTGAGGCGAAGTGCTGAATAGTAACTTTAGCAGATGGGCACAATGCAGCCATGATCAATTAGGATCTCTTATTTAGTTCAAATGTTAGTCTTTCAAAATTATTCAGCAAACAGGACAAGATTTTTTCCAAAATTATCTGAAATTAATCTGAAAGTAGAAGATTTGTCCTATTTAAGACATTGTTTGTAATCAAACAAGACATAAAACTGAATAGTTTCATTACATTTACGCTCAAATTATTGCCAGTTGGGTATTTTGTAACTGGCAATAATTGGGTTACTATCACAGTGATATTCAGTCAAGTCAGCAAAAACACAAGCAGTTTCAAACTCGACACTGACCTCCCTGAGGTTCCCCATCACCAAATATTCAATCAGATTAAAAAAAAAACAAAAAAAAAACAGGAGACAGAACTGGAAGAGGCATAAATGAAGATGTTCAGGTTTTCTTTAGGAGAGACAGGATGAGATCACCACAGGTACAGGACGGAACAACTGGGAGATAAAGTTAGAGAGGCCAGACTGAGATGGTTTGGACATGTCCAGAGGAGGGACAGTGGGTATACTGGTAGAAGGAAGTTAGAAATGCAGCTGCCAGGAAAAAGTCAAAGAGGAGACGTATGGATGCAGTTAGAGAGGACATGGAGGCAGTTGGAGTGAGGACAGAGGATGCAGAGGACAGAGTGAGATGGAGGAGAATTCACTGTAGCAACCTACGAAAAGGGAAAAGCTGAAAGAAGAAATAAGATCCTCAAGGGTAAGGAGGTCAAAGAGATCATCTGTTGCCCATAGCCATGCCCCCGCTTCTGAACATCATTTCTCTCTACAACAAGAAGCTCTAGAGTAAAAGTCCGTCTTCTTTCTGATGCATGCTCAATAATCCAGGTAGAAAAATCTAAAAAAAAGTTAAGTCTGGTCCTCTGGACATTCGGATGAAAGATGAAACGTTTCTACTTTTGTTGCTTGTTTTTTTGAATGTCCAGAGGACCAGACTTAACTTTTTCAGATCCGTCTTCTTTCTTTTCCTTTAAACTGAAAAATTCCACAGATTGCCTCTTCTTGCAACAGACAGGTGAAAACTAGCAACTCCTCAAACCTGTCTTTGCAGATCCGCACGTATCGCATGCGTGTTGGCAGAGACGCCTACTGAACACAGATTTAAAACTGCAGTGTCAAACCAGGGGATGCTGACATGTCTAAAAATATATTTGAGTTAAAGCATCATTTTATTGGTTTGCTTCATCATTCCTCTTTCACCATTCCAATGGGTTTAGAAAACTTCAAAATGTTCGCCTCTGCCTTCTACAAATTAATCTTCTCTCAGCTGGCATGTGGTATGTTTTACAAAGCTGCTGCTTGAGTTTGGAGAACAAGCATCGGAGTAGATTTATCTCTCCTGATATTGGCTTTTGTCTTTGTTATACCTGGTATTTAAAATACAACCCTCGTGCTGCTCCTTCAAGGTGTATTACTGGAATTTCAGTCTTTTTCCTTCCTAATACATCAAACTCCTCTGTTACTACATCACCTGTCTGTTGGAATAAAGATCACTTGTTTAGTTACCCATTAATATTTTCTCTTTATTTTGAGTTTCCATCACATTCCTGGTCGATCTTATTATAGACATCCCAATGTCTGGGAAAAATATGACCCAGGAGGTTGTTGCCAGTCGAGGGAAGATAACGATGTTCTCGTGTCAGTGTAAATATCTTTATAGCCTTGCTCATTATATTCTGACAGTCTGTCTCATCAATTGATAGGTGAACACCATGGAAGCACGTGTGCAGATGAGTCAAACAAGTTATTATCAAACCAGATGTGCTTTCCTTACTTCAGTGGTTAAAAAAACCAACCAACATATGCCTTCTAAAGCTTTAAAAGTAACATCTACCACAGTGTTTGGGATGAGTATGTATACTCCGAACATCCTTAGATCTGCACTAAATTATCTCCAGGGGCAAGAAAAATATGTCCTTGTTAAAGTAGGCGTATGATAATTTTTGTCTGCTTGTTTGTTTGTTTTTCTTTGTTTAAATCCGATAAGAAAATATCAAAGAATGGGCTGTTTGAGGGTTCAAACGGAGTTCTGCATCGTATCAAATGGTTTTCAAAACTAGTTGAAATCAAAGTTCACCAATTACTATTCTTTGAACACTTAAAGCTCAGCAAACAAGCACAGTTTTAAAAGCTTTTCCGTTACTCAGGATGTAAACAAACGTTTTTTCCAAGGTTAAAATGAAAGATTCAAAGTTGGCCAATAAGGTCTTGAAGTTGAAAAGTCTTCAGAGTGTTTTAAAGTTGGAACGTCTGTAAATCCACTTGTACTCGATGCAACATATTGTTGTGTCCTTTTCGACCTTGAGTGATGGTTGCACATGCGAGAAGAAATATTTATTTCCTTTCTAAAATCCATCAAAATGTTAAACCTTTACATACTTGAAGGAAAGTGTCTCTGTCCCATTTACAGCGATTTACAACAATACCTAAAGAAATCCGTGGCCTTGAATACAAACGATGAATAAAAGACAAGTTTTCATGCCGACTCAAAGTTTTAGTTTTGAATAAACACATTATTGCATTGTGGCAAATATAGTAGTTTTGATTACAGAACAAATAACCTGCCTCAAATACCCCTGAGCAGCAAAAGTAACATTTTATTTAACATTTATTTTTATTGTTGTACGATAAGAAGTGACTAGCAAAGGGAGAGTTTGTGAATGGGGAACACAAAACAAATAATTTAATCTACCAGCTCATCAAATGTTTACATTTGTTGACAAATTCAACGCTACAAAAGGTCAACGCGTGCCTGAAAATATCTCCAGTTTAAATGATGTTTGCATGTAAATATTTATTACCGTCTTTATTTCTCACTTTATTACTCGGAGCATTTCTCAGTGAAAAACTAAACTGGCTTATTCTCACACCAGTCAACACATTGTGAGCATATTGGGGTTCAGTTTTTTGCCCAAGGACACTTTAACATGAGGAGGTGGGCAGCTGGGAAACAAACCAGCAACTTTTTAATCGACATGCCCCTTCATAAAAAAAGCCTTTCTAATTTCA
>NC_056509.1:44362187-44380057 GCF_014905685.2 Nematolebias whitei
CATCCATCCATCCATCCATCCATCCATCCATCCATCCATCCATTATCTTTACCCACTTCTTATTTTTGGGTTGCGGATGCGTCACTGGTTCCCATGTCCAGCAATCACTGTGCGAGAGTCGAGGTACACCCTGGACAGGTCTCCAGTCCATCACAGGAACACATAGAGACAAACGAGACAAACAGCCATTCACGCTCTCACTCACACCTAGAAACAATTTAGAGTTACCAGTCAGCCTAACATGCATGTTTTTGGTCTGTCAGAGGAAACTGGTGTACCTGGAAAAAAAAAGGTGCATGAAGAAGCATGCAAGCTCCACCTAGAAGGGTCCTGGGTTGAGATTGTGATCCAGCGACCTTCTCACTGAGAGGCAACAACTCTAGCAACTGCCCCACTGCGCCACCCTTGAAGAAACAAATGGTACTTGAATGAGGAAAATAAATAAACACTTCCAGAAACTTGGAGAAAATCACAAGAAAACACAAAGCCTGACTAGACATGACATAAAGCTCAACATTGTCAGAGTGAAGGTGAAATGAAAGCTGAGGGACTTTATGGACACAGGGGGTTGATGAAAGAAGTGGAGACACCTGGGCAAAAGGATTGCAGGGAACAGGTGAGTGCAGGTGGGTCAGGAGATGATTACCAAACTTATCAATTAACTGATAGCACAGGGGACAATTCAATTTAATTAAAAAATACTTTATTAATCCCAAAGGGAAATAATTTGTTGTTGTAACTCGTTATCCTCATTTCATTAAGAGATGTTATAGATGCTGATGGCTGTAGGCAGGAATGAGAAAAACTGAAACACAAAGTAAATAAATCCAAAATAACAAACCCAAAACGCTATCAAAAACCACCCAAGACACCGATCATGACATGTAGAGACAATAAGTTTAACTTTTAAGTAGAACCTTTTTGTCCCTAAATATCTTAGAATGCATTTAATGGCAATTAAATATTCAGGCCTAATCAAGCTGAGACTCATATACATAAGTGGTTAAAAAAAAACATGACTTACATTTTTGGCAGCATTATAAATTCAATATCGGATCAGCCTGTTGGGCTGCAAGTCTCAATAAAATAACCACATGTAAAATATGTCAAAACATGTAAAACATGTGGTTATTTTATTGTTATTATTATTCATGTTCAATAATCCAATGTTGCGGCTCCTCGGACTGATGAAGTTTTTGGATAAAAGACGAAACGTTTCAACAAAAAGAAACCGTTCAGAGGACCTGACTTAACTTTGTTACACATTTAAACCTTTATTAGATCTTGGACAGTGGTTCATGTAAAGTTCAGACACAAGAATATTCTGACGCTGGCATAAGAAGACTGAGCCATGAATACCACAAACTTGTGAAACAAAAGTCAGAGTTCAGAATGTGGTCAGATTGCATCATGTTTTTAATGAACCATTGTTTTCTACCAAGATTTTTAGATGGACATAAACATTGGCAAAATAGTTTAAATAACTCTTGCACAGCTCTAACTCTGGTACATTAAATCTTAGATGTAATTTCTAAGAATTAGCTTTTGTTTTGTTCTGGACATGCACTTGTTACTCAAACATTAAGCACTTTGGCAGAAAGGATACATTGTATAAAGGTGCTATATTAATGAAGACTCCAGGAAACATGACAGTATTTACTCAACCATTCAAAAAGCTACAACAAAAAGACGACATGTTATACGGTTATTTCTTCAGCCTGCCCACTCTGAGTTACAGTGTATCTCAGTCTTTGGGATTTTCCGTTTCAAATCTTTTCAGAGGATCTGGGTGTCTGCAGCATCTGGTCATCATCTCTTTATGTAACTTTACTCATGAATGCAAAGACAAACAGAAGGATTTGGATAGAAAAGTTCAGGGTAATCAGTATCTATACTGGGAACAGGTGCAGCTCATACAGTGAGTTAGTTAACTATAGGCTGGTGGTAAAAATAAATAATTTAACTGAAACAGAATTAAACACAGTATATGTGTATAATATGCCAAATCAGATTCAGATTCTGACAGCATGGATGTGCTTGCACAAATTTATCAACGCTTCCGAGAGCAATATGCAGTCTTAATTGAGTCAGCAGGGATCCTGTCCCTCTGATACATAATCTATTGGAATACCAATAACATCACAGCTCATAGGCAGCTTGCAACACATCCAGTTATCTCATTTTGGTCATAAAAATGCATGTGCTCAATATGAAAAATTATTATTTCCGCGTAAGCTATACTACCTACCATAAAGTCACACTGTGATGTTTATAGGCCCTTGTTTGAAAATGACAAATTGCAAGTCATTGTTATTTAGACACATTCACCTACCCACACAAAAACAGACGCACTTGTTTATGCTGCCATGACCCTGCTATTCTCAGATGCAGCTTTTTTTTCCCCTCCCTCATTCTTTTGACTCAGACCTGTCCCTGACCACAAGCTGGCCCCTTGGAAATACATAAAATGATCAGAATGTCCTCACCTTGTGAAAAAATATTCCCCACTTGTTTAACTCAAGCTGGCTGTCACAAGAACAGAAGGTGGAGTCACCCCTACCCCCAACTCCACCCCTACACACACACACATAAACCACGTTACTGCTCAAACATCTAAACTCAGGAGCATCCTGCTTAGATACTGGCCTTTGCAAACAATCAGTCCATGAGTGATTCCAATAATTTAAATGTCACTGGATAACAAGGTGGGTTGCATTTCATGGTCAACTGCCCTCTGCAATTATCTGCAGCCACTACAGTAAAAATACGTAATTTCCTTGGTAGCGTTTGGAGCTGCAAGACAGAAGCAAAATGTGTGCTTTAGTGGAAAAACTTTTGAGGTTTATACGATTTTTGTGAAACTGAAGCTTGTGTTTGAGTTACACTGTTAATTAACATCACATTTAAATCAGTTAAAATTTAGTTTGAAATGCACTTGATGCCACTTTTTAAACTTACTTCTTGTTGCATCACCTGATCTGTTTGCATTACCTTTATTTACAGATTTAAAGAGAGCAAAATGTTTTCAGAATTGAGCAAAACCTGGTGTGGTTTGGAAGAATGAAGCAAAAATTATTTGAAACGCCTGTGACGTTTAATGTTTGTAATATTAGGGAAAATCATGTGCGTTTTCAAATTCAAGTCAAAGTCAACTTTATTGTCAAAATTGCAATATGTACAGGACATACACAGGATTGAAATTACATTACTCTCAGACCCCTGGTGCAACAATAACCATTAAACATTGAAACATTTAATAAACATTAGCATCAAATGAAATAATAAAAGTATGAGTATTATGTATGAGTATAAGTATTATGCCAAATTTCTTAAATATTAAGATGTTTTAATTCTCCTTTTGTATTTATAGAATATGCATGTCACAGGCATTTTAAATCAACAGTTTTGATTTTCCACCCTTCTCCATAAATCTCCATGTTCAGGCTGCTGTTGTTACGCCATATTGTTTTACGTTATTAGTGTTTAGTGCATATCTTAGATCTTTTAGCGTACCGTTTGGCGTTTGTTTAGTGTATATTTCAGTGTATGTATTAGATCCTTATATACAGTTTCTTGTTACACTTTATATATTTGCTATTTTTGGGTGTAACTAACTTTGAGTACATAATTTCATTCCACCTCATGTACCACATGTGATGCGAATGACAATAAACTTGACTTGAATGTGAACTTAAATGCAAAATTACCATTATGACATTAATGTAAACTACCAACTTGATGTAAAAATGAACCAAAAGGAGGAAGAATGATAAATGAGTAAGCCTGGTTTAAGTTGCCAAATTAAGTTGCAATAAAATGTTTTTAAAACGTGTAGTAAGACGAATACTTTAAAACGTCTGAGATTTGACTAATGCAATAATATTCAATGTCAAATGCAGTTTTTTGACAGATTTTCATTTTCACAAATACCCCAATAATTCATAAAAAATAAATACTATTGCAATCATTGGGTGTTGGCCTTGGTAATAACTGATATAATGATTAACAATGGTTAGAAATAAACCCAGACAGTTCCTTTATAAATAAACAAACAACATTTGTGGCAAAAGTCTTTATGTTTTGTCTAAGTCAAATATTTATTTTTCTGCTGAAGATGTTCATGCAACTTTTTCTGCTGGAAATTCTGTATTCTAACATTATGTTGTTCATTGAGTTTGGAACATTTTGCATTTTATGTGTGAAAGCCAAGTCTCATAAATATCACGAGCACTAAAATTGATGATATAAATGATGAAACCAACAGAAAAGGGACATTTTGTGACATTTAAAATGAATATCTAACAAATCCTAACAGCAAAAAAGATGAATGAAAATACCAGACAAAAATATATTTTTACACATTAAAGTACTTATTTTAACTCTGTAATCATTGTCTGCACCTACTTAATGAGTTAATCCCAATCATGTAATTCAGGTGTCCAAACGTAAAACTGCAAATTAAGACAAATGTCAAACTTAGACTAAAATAAATAAACAAATTACTCCAAATTTTCTGGATAGCAACATGTTAAATACAGTTTTTTGTCTGCTACAACTGGAAAGCACTTTTTTTTTCAAAACTGATTTTACATGAACATAAACTTCTTGATAATAAATCAAAAGTTAAGATTTCACAGTAGCGCAATGTGCTGTGAGAATGTATAGAAGGCATTAAAGCAAATGATACTTTTCTCACTGCAATGCAGTTTGTATGAACTGGTATTTTCATCCCTACAGAGTAAAAAAAAACAAGAAGAAGCTCATCTAATGAGCTCGGTTTCTGATAGAAGAATAGTGGTGAAGGTAATGTTCCTCCCCTATGGTGCTCACTGCTGTTACCTTGATACCTGTGCAGCCTCTGATGGTCATTGGTCATAGCAGCCATACACAGGTACAAACACCTTCTAAATGTCACACACGCTCACACATTGCGTTTAGTAAAACAAACTCATATGCACACACAGGTTGCACTTTGTTCATGTGCGCAGCTCAGAAGCTCTTGTTTTGACGTTTCCCTTGTCGTGCGTTTGTTTGTTTGCCTGCTTCCATGAGATTATTTATTCATAAATTCTCAACAACATGCCATTTTAGTTTACCTAATCCCCATTAGGCGTCTAAAATCGTCCTCGGGGGATTCACTCAGTGGCTGTGATAGTTTATCTTTAGCACGCCAAACTGTGACTTGGCCGCCCCGCTCTCTGCTGTTCCTTAAGGCAGTCAGTGACGACAGGGGAAGTTAAAGATGTGCTCTTGGTCCCTTTCCAGCTCACAAAAAAGACTAAGACTGTAGATCCTGCACCCAGTCAGATCCTGTAAAATGTCACCCTTTGTTTACGCATGCCTGAACTCAGACTGTAAAGTGCAGGAGCAGGCTTCAAGCCTTGACTCAACCTCTATTTTGACTGTATACCACCAGCTTTATGCCAGGAAAGTTACAGGAAGGTTGTAGAGGTTTTCATGAGTCGCTTGGGTAACTTTGAGTTGCAGCATCTTAAATTAAAACTGAATGTTTGTAGAATTTACAACAAATTACAGAATGTAACAAAAATATTAATTACATTTTATGCAGCTTGTGTGCAATAAACAATATAGAAATAATAATAATTAAATACCTAATAGTCTTTACAGGAATGACTATCACCTGCTGCTTCATGGTTTTAGACTAAAGTCATCTTATGTTGACAAATGACAATAATGTTGAATGCTGCCATTTTCGCCAAACCTTAAAAAAATACCATTAGGCTCGTGATATTGCAACATGTCTTACTCTGAGTATGCATTATGAAAGACTCTCAGCTCCCACATCAAATTTTAATCCCATTTCTGTAAAACTAACTGTCATAGCATTTTTATGTTTGCTATTGCTGATGAATTGTGGCAACCATCTTGAATTGGGCTGACTTCAAAAGTTAATCAGTTGCACATACATGCCTGATGATTATTTTTCAGATTACGTGTTGAAACTGACTCACAACAAGTTTAGTGACAGTTTAGTTACAGGAAAACAGGAACTCACACAGAGACTCGGGCAAAAACATAATTGTTTGTCTTCTCCTTTTGGCAGTAGATGATGATTAGGTTTAAATGCATATAAATTCAATTCAATTCAGTTTATTTATATAGCATCAAGTCCCAACAGAAGTCATCTCAGGGCACTGAACAAATATTTGTATACATAAAAAGTTAGTTAATAACATTATTATTAATAACATTACTCATCTGATTCAGGCACCCAGACCTTGCTACCTGATCTGCCAACTGCTGCAGTTATACATCTTTTTATTTCTAATCATAAAACAAGATGGTCTTGCAACTACCTTGTAACAAGGTTTCCATGACACCCATGATCAGAATCTCGTCGTCATGTGCTGCAAACTTATCTTCAATAAAAATAAAAATAAAACACATTGCACCCCTAAAACTTGAAACTGGTTCGTTCCAGCTGTCGAATTACAAGTTCCCCTTGTGGAGCAATGCTAGTCATGTCATGGATGTGTATTTCTGCCACTGCTGTGCCTTAAAAAGCTCCACAAGACGCTTCGACACAAATAGGAACATTGTCACTTTGCCACAGGTCTGCAGTTTAGATGCAGTGGTGGAGGCTGGTGCTCTTGGTGCAGAACTGGTTGCTCTGAGAAGTTATGATCACTCGAGCTGCACTGTTAAAAACATTAAGATGCTGCCGTTAAACCTTCTTACTGTAAATTATTATTATTTATTTGTTCATTCGTACTCATCTGCTCGCACAGACTCATGTTCGTGCTGCTGTTCGGCGTATGTTTTTATACTATAGTGTATTTTTAGTTGATGTTTTTCTTGGTTCATATCTTGGATCTTATTACTGTTTTTCTTTTACATTTTATACTTTTGTTGGATGTAACTGGGATTCTGTGTGCACAGTTTCGTTCCACCACATGCACCACATGTGGTGCGTATGACAAATAAAGAAGCTTGGATCCTTCTTAGGGGTTATTAATTGGGTGAAGAATATTAGTCATCCATAACATGGTGAAACTTAAATTTTTTTTTTACTTTTATTTTGTTTTAAAAATTGTTTTGCTTCTCATCCAAAGGATCTTTCTAAATTTAAATTGAAAAGCAAGGAGTACCAAAGTTTAAAACTGCAAAGAGTTGCTCTGTTCTTGCAAGCTGAACTCCAATCACCACCTCCCCGTCGTCCCGTGGGTCATCAGGGTCCTTGGTCCAAACGAGAGATGTTTGGGTTGCATGCGTTAAGGTGCAAATTTGTGTGAAACCGAAGATTCAAAACGGCACTAAGTTCAGGAAAGTTGAAACTTGAGACGACGATCACGCAAGTTAAAACTTTCTCATTTGACAGTCTTGGCTTTTCTCTCAAACCAACTTTATTTGTCTAAATTATGAACATCCTTATGGGAGAATCCTATATCATTAAGATGCAGGTGGACTGTCAAATCAAGTCAAATTTATTTATAAAGCACATTTAAAAACAGCAGACTGCAGAGTTGGCCTACCTTGACTTTAATGACATTTTCCTATTGATAATTTCTTGTGTAAAAAGAAAAACTTTCCAAAATACTGTACTGCGTGTAATAACATCAAAAGTACCGCATGTGAATTTTAAATTTACAGCTACGACACGGTGCTCAGATGAAATAGCATTTAGCGAAACAAACAGCCACTGGCTCAAAGTAAAAACATTTCTAAATGCACTTTAAAGTTGGACTAATTTGATTCTTTTTTCCGATTGGCCAACTAACCTTTTGTCTTAGATTTGATAACAAATCTTCACCGGTACGAGTCAGCTGTGCACCATGCTTGCATGGCCGCGTAACAATGAACAACAGGTTTTACAAACGGTGTTCCTCAAAAAGTTGGAGTCTTTTAGCCTCAAAGTTCTCCTTTTGTATTTGTCACATTTAAACAGGAAAAATGGCAGATTGTAAGTGATCGATGTGGGGTTTCTGGGTTTTGTCCCGTCGTCTCTGTTCCCTCGTGTTTCATGCACACCTCGGTGTTCCTCCTCCTCATGGTTCGGCTCCTGTCTCACCCGTATCTAATCCCAGTCCCCCCAGGTGTTTGCCTTGATGCCTCATCACTGTTTCGATTTGTTCAGCTCCCTTGTGTCTTGTCATTTGACTGTGGATTGATTGTCCTCTGATGGCTGTTGTGTTCCGTCTCCCTCCGTGTTCCCTCCTTAAAAGTAAGTTTGCTGCCCCGTCAGAATTTTGCTCTGTTTATTCAAAATACACCGTTATATTAATTTTACCTTGGCGTTCCTCGTTGCCTTCCTGCACATTTAGGCAGAGCATGATAATCAATGCTTTCAGTCCTCACAATATAGAAATGTAAAGCAACAATTATTAAAGATAAACTAGGATGACTGAAAATTATTTAACAAAACAAATGTTTTAAAATTAAGAAACTTAAATGTATCCAACAATCTTGCTTAGATAAGATTAACATTGACCTCGTGCTGCTCCACTTACTTTTCATGCCTTCTGGAGACTTCTCGTCAGTTTGCTACGTAGACAGACGTACAAAATTGTCAATAAAAATTAACCAAATTTTAAAACACTATCAGGACTTCGTTCAACAATCAGCAGATATTAAGATCCTACAGTCCGTTACACGAAGGATTCATGATGAAAATGGCAGAAACCTTTTAGAAAAAGTGTGCCAGTCCGTTCATTTGTGAAAACATTAAACAATCTCTTTATGTGGACTGTTCAAACTATTAATGAGCACTTCACTGTTTTAGGGTGGATGCAAGACCCCACAGCTGTTTGACAGAATCAGATCATGACATTTAAATGCTACAAATTTTAAAAAATTTGCTCTTTTGCTCGCTGATAACCGAGCACATCCATTCCTATCTTTAACAAGCCTAACCGCTGCACATCCTTTCCAGCCTGATCCCTCTGTCTCGTCAGTCGGTACAAGTCCTTCGCGCCCTCTTTAATGTCCAGCCTCCCATACAACTCATCATACTCCTTCTGCTTTGTCACCTCCCTCTTTCCTTTAAGTATACGGAGTACCTCGTGAATGTTTTGTGAATTATGACTGAACCATAGTTTTGACAAATTTATGAGAGACAAATCCAACAGTTTCGTAAAAAATCATAGCACTGAGGCAAACACCAAAAATAAATGTCACAGCTTCCCCAATGAACAGATACCCTGATTGAAACCGATAACCAGGTCAAGAGAAGGAAAAAAAGTTGAGTTTCTAATTGAAAAATTACCAAATTTAATATTTTAAAACAGATCTTTCCACGTGTTTGTTGGTAGATTTAACTATTCTAAATTTTTCTTTTACAACTAAATAGCTATACTTGGAGCTTATTACATAAACAGTGACTAGGCCTGTTGCGATAAACAAATCAATTAATTGCATGATAAAATTAAAATTATCAACCTCACTTTCATTTATCGGCGTTATCGTTTCTTCGTGTCTATTTATTTCTACTGAAGACACTGGATGACAAAAAGCTCAACTCTGGTGCTCTTCACTGACCCCTCCCTTTAAAATCTATTTTAACTGTCCAAAATTGCCGTTTTTGGATCATTAAAAGCAGCTAAGCTACAAGCTAAGCTAACAGGCCGACCTTGTGGGGAAAAAAACATCTTGTCGAAGTTCCAAGATTCACGGTTAAAACCCGTGCCTTCGTGTAAAAAATAGTTTTTCTCTGCAAAAAGAAGCAGAGAACTTTACTGAATTTTTATTAAAAGCTTTGTGTGAAAAATGCTATGCTAAAGAGCTCAAACCACACCGAGCGTCTGCCATTTTGAGAACAGAAAAACACGAACAAGAGACAGTCCATGTCACGTCAAGGAGCCTCCCTCCCATTTTTCTTAAAGAGACACACTCACTCCCTCACTATCCATCCTTCGGTTCAAAAGGTCTTATACTGCCATCCGGTGGTCAAAAAAGGTACTACAGACAAAATTAACCAACATTTCTTCTTAAATTTGAGAATAATTACTAATTATTGTCAAATTTCAAACAATATCGTTTATCGCAACAATTTCTGAGACAATTAATTGCCCAGCAGAATTTGTTATCGTGACAGGCCTAACAGTGACAAATATATTTCTCAGCTTAAGGCTGATTTAAAATAAGAACTAACAGATGGGGCTGAACACAAGATGACAGCAACATAGAAGTGGATTACTTAACAAGTTTAAAAAAAATGCAAAAGGCCCAGAGAGGACCGAAAACGTAGAACCGGATCCTGTTTTAGTGCACAGTTCTACTCGTTTAAGAGACGATGAATCACTGCTGCGTAAACATACACCTTCCACTTAGCACTAACATTAAATCAAACCACAAGTAAAACTAATTGCATTACTCTGGTGTATTACAGTGAAATGTCAGTGAATCTTTAAAAGCCACGGGGTCAGGCATGGCGCTGCGCCAACAGATCCAGTCAGATGGAGTTGAAATAAAGCTGGCAGGGTGGAGGAGGTGTGTGTCCACACCTTTGTAGTTTTCTGCTTGCTGGCTGAACAGATGGCAGAAGGGCTGCTGCCTAATCATCCTGGACTGTGTATTTGACACTTTTCTCCTGAGCAGTTGTCCTGCTGAGCTGTACTGTAAAGGACAGACACCAACAAGCTCTGCTGAGAGCTGAAACTGTCTGCTCAGCCGTTTTGACTATTTTTACCTGAAAGTTCGAGTCTTTGACGGGATCATACATTAGATTTCTGCCTCCTGATTCTGGCATACAGTTCAACCTGAAACCAACTGGGAAGGGCTTGTCCAGCAGAAAACTAACAGGCTGCTGACATCTTTGGTCATGGCAGAGAAGGAATGACGAACAACCGCTAGGACTCTGCAGCATTGCTTTTAACGGATATCCTAATTAAGCCAACCGGATGCCCTCCACACGCTGTGGCGCAGACTCCAGCAGGACAATACTTTATCTGGAGATGAGCTAAAAAACACCAGACAACATCTTACTGAGTTTATGGTTCCACTTCCTGTTGGTTTCTAGTTGATCTCAGAGTGAAAACACATGATTTATGGCACTTTTATTATACTGGTAATCATCAGAACCTGTAGCTGCCCAGGCTTCTTAGCCAAACTACTTTTACTCACCACTTATGAGACTAAACTAAGGCTAAAAACTGACTGCTTCTTTAATACATAAAGTTTTTTTTAACTCTCAATTATAAAAGTTTATTGAACAATAAAGTGTGTTCACATGGAATTTGTTACAGATACTATAAAAATATATACTTTTTAGATATTAAATTGTCAAAAGTTGCTTATGAGAAATCTATTTTAAAAACAACTTTGTCTGTTTGGCCCATTCAGTTTTCAGAAAAGTTTGGGAAGGTGTTCCTTTTATTCCTTTAATAAAAAACAACCTGTGGTGATGAGGGATCGTTATTTGAAAAATACTTATTTTGCTCTCAACACACGCTGAACAGAGCAGGTGGTGGGTTACTTTTTCTGCCAAATTGATCCTTTTAATGAGCCAAAGCTTGCTGAGCAGGAAATTACTAAACCTGTAATAAAAAACAAAACACTGATTTAGTGCAAAAGCAGTTTTCTCCCCCGTCAGTATATCTGTTGAGTCCTTGTATATGCGAGTACTTAAATTTACTTTATGAAGACAGTTTATGCTGCATACAAAAATAAAATGTGTCTAAATAAATAAATCAGGGAACGCTCACCAACTTGGAAGAACAGTCAAAGAGCTTGTTTGAACTTTGACCTTACTTTGTGGCCTTGACCTTGGAGCTGGGGTGATGAGAAATGTGCATGACACTCAGTGTAGTGGTGATGTGTATTATGTTTCATTAAATTATCTTGAGCAGATCAGAATTTATGGCCCGGACAACAAAGTTTACGGATGCACATGGAAACTATGCTATAATGAGACCGGCTTTTGACGGGCGTATATTAATATTAACAATAAATAAATAAATATACATACATACAAAATTCCAAGGAAAATTTATAACAGGGCACAATTCAATAACTAAAGAAAGGCCTAATGTTGTAGCTGAAAAGGTCTGGGCAAAGTGGTCAAGTAATTTTACCTGTTTATTGAACTGACTGTCACAAAATATACACAACACAGCGTTGTTCAATAATTTCTCAAAGAGGTTATACGTTTTAAAGTACTATAATATTTTTAATTAAAAAATCAAATAGCAGTTGCTAAAAAATATAGTCTGCGTTTACTCATTTACAAACATCTTTGACACAAGTGAACAAGTAGTGATAGAAACGAGAAACGTTTACTAGAAAGTTTGTATTTCTAATATCCGGTGTACTTGAACCACCACGCACAGACGTATGCAAGACATGGGTATCAGCTGTTGCATTCCTTGTGTCAAGCCACTCGAACAAGAGACCGAGTTAGAAGCATCTCGTCTGGTCTAAAGACAACAAGGACTGGACTCCTGTTGAGTGGTCCAAAGTTATGTTTGCTGATTAAAGTTAATTTTGCATTTCCTTTGGAAATCAAGGTCCCAGAGTCTGGAGGAAGAGAGGAGACACAGAATCCATGTTGCTTGAGGTCCAGTGTCAAGTTTCCACAGTCAGTGATGGTTTGGGGTGCCCTGTCATCTGCTGGTGTTGGTCCACTGTGTGTCCACAAGGTCAACACAGCCGTCTACCAGGAAGTTTTAGAGACTTCCTGCTTCCTGCTGCTGACCAACTTTATGGAGATGCAGATTTCATTTTCCAACAGGACTTGGCACCTGCACAATGCCAAAGCTACCAGTAGCTGGTTTAAAGACCATGGTATCCTTGTTCTTAATCGACCAGCAAACTCACCTGACCATAACCCCATAGAAAATCTATGGAGTATTGTGAAGAGGAAGATGTGACACACCAGACCCAACAATTCAGAAGAGCTGAAGGCCACGATCAGAGCAACCTGTGCTCTCAGAACACCTGAGCAGTTCCACAGACTGGTCGACTCCATGCCACGCCTCATTGCTGCAGTAATCCAGACAAAAGGAGCAACAACTGAGTATTGAGTGCCGTACATGCTCATACTTTTCATGTTCATACTTTTCAGTTGGTCAACATTTCTAAAAGTCCCTTTTTTATTGGTTTTAAGTAATATTCTAATTTTCTGAGGTACTGAACTTCGGGTTTTCATTAGTTGTCAGTTATAATCATCAACATTAAAAGAAAATAAACATTTGAAATATGTCAGTCTGTGTGTAATGAATGAATATAATATACAAGTTTCACTTTTTGAATGGAATTACTGAAATAAATCAACTTTTTTTTTAATGATATTCAAATTTTATGACCAGCACCTGTATATAATATGAGTTTCACTTTCTGAAATTATTTTAAAATTATATTTTTCATAATATTCAAATTTTTGAGGTACACCTGTATAAACTAATTGTTTTCCTCAATATAAAATTATTAGTATCTAATAATAAGGAAAAGTGTTCCAGGCTTTGCAGTGGATTGAAGAAAATAAAAGCCTGGGGTAATTTTTCTGTGTAAGAACCGTTTTTGTTAAGGACAAAAAAGGGGCAGTTCAACAATAAAAACAACTTCTCCCAAACATTAGGAAATCTAGAGTATTGATTCCTAGTTGGAGTAATCTCTCCATTTAAAAATGAAACAAGACAGCAAATTAAAGGTCATGGAAGAACCTTAGTTTAATTTCTCACCATGTCCTGCGTTGCCTGATTTTTGTTGCATCTTGATCATCCATATAGCTCAGCAGATTAATGTGCCTCTGCCAAAGTATGAGTGTGGAGGAGTTTAATCAAGTTTTTTAAAAAGAATGGGAAGCAGTTGTGCAGAGGACAAAAGAATGTGAGATGAGTGGAGTGGAGCAAATGTGAAAACAATCGTGAATTTGATGTGAAGATAACAGGATGAGCCGAGACTCCAGTGGTTGCTGCTGTCGCTGACTGGGAGAGCGAACACATTTAATGAATAGAGGGAAGGAGTTTTATACTTGACTAAACTCAATTTTGTCAACACAACAGTTTTTTTTTTTTTGTTTTACTTTTTATTTTTGAAAATACAGCATGGCCCTGAGGAAGGTGCCATGCCGCCCTTCACTCATTTCTGGAACACATGCATCTCAACAGTGCATGCATACAGAAACCCAACAACGGCATGGGAAGAAAAATAAAGGCATGTTCTCCACAAAACCTTGTAAAAATGTCATGCTGTAAAAGAACTATCTAAAGTAAGCTAAGACCTAATTATTACCAAAAATTTACAGAAAACGATCAGTTCGTCCTCATCAACAAACTTCCTTCAGGTTTAAGAGGAACAAATCAAACTGCATGGGCTTACTTTAAATTTGCTGTGCAGTAGCCCCTCGATACTTCACGGTTTGACTTTCGCAGACTCGCTCTTTCGCAGTTTTTTCAACGATTGTCAACTTGGAGGCTGCACAGCTGCAGAAAGAAAAGCTCTGCAGAGAGTGGTGAAGGCTGCACAGAAGTCTGTCGGAGTCAGTCTCACCACCATCACAGACATTTACACCTCTAGATGCAGGAAGAGGACCACCTGCATCATGAAGGACCTCACTCACCCAGCACACACTTTTTGCACCGCTCCCCTCAGGAAGGAGGTTGAGGAGCATTAAGTGTAGAACCACTAGACTGAGGAACAGCTTCTACCCTGAGGTTGTTAGACTCATGAATATCTAACCAGAATAATCACTGAAAAAAAATCACATCATGTTGCTGCTGATCTGTTTCATGTTGCTGCTGATCTGTTTCATGTTGATGTGTTTATGCGTACTCATCTACTTACAGAGACTCATGCTTGTGCTGCTGTTCGGCGTAATGTTTTTATGCTACTAGTGCTTAGTGTTTTATTTAGTTGATGTTTTTCTTAATTCATATCTTAGATCTTATTACTGTTTTTCTTTTACATTGTATTGTTGGATGTAACTGGGACCCTGTGAACAAAATTTCTTTCCACCATATGGACCACATGGGGTACGAATGACAAATAAAGAACCTTGAATCCTTAAACTCTAGAAGTGACTAAAATAGTTTCCATTACCACATTAGGCTAATTAGATTGTCAACTTTAAACTTTATTACTGCCATGAGGCATCGGTTTTAAAACAAAGGCCTCGTGGGTCATTTTGGCAGGAGGTTTGAGAACAAATCAGCACTTCTGGCTAATTTTAATACCATAATAAGAATAGTGAAGGCATTATTTTAGAAATATTCACATTTAAACAAAAAATGGAAATCTGTGCTCAGAATCCTAACTTTGATGTCAGTATTTTTAGTTTCATCACTGATGTTTTGGAAGACTGTATATTTTTCTTTCAGTGAGGCTACCTCTGTGTTGGTGTCATCTCTGGCAGAGCCGCCATTTCTCATTTGAATGTGTCCCCTTCACCTCTCTGCAGCTGACAAATGTCTAGGAAAAGTGATTTAAAAGAAAAATGCTTTGCAATGCAACTCTGGGTGTTGCATAAAATGTTCCACCATCTGATAGGGCATTTGTTGAGCCAGTAAATCTGACAACACCTATGCATAGGAATGAGGTTTTACATTTATAATACTTCTCATATTCATGAATACAGTAGGAAATTCTCTCGCTGCCACCATGTTACTGTTAGTATGTTAATAGTTTTTTTTTTTTCACCAAGCCATCTATTCTGTTTGTTTCTGCCTACATTTTAAATCCCATCAGTAAGTCAGATTTGATGATTTTCTGTGCCCTGCCAACATTTGTTTGCATCTTTGCATCGTTGCCACTGTGTACAGCATGCACTTGTTACTCAAACATCAAGTGTGCTGCATCAAAGATGGCTGACAGCTCTGCCATGCCTCCACTGAAGTATGCTTAGTTGAAGATTCTTCAAGAATCCCAAACAAGCACTTCTCCTCCTCATTGGCTGGATTTTTCCACAGAGCAGATGTGCTTGTTATCGTTCTTGTTCGTCTGCCACCCTGCATCTGCCTGGATTCAGCAGCTTCGTTCCTACAGTATCTGCTCGTGTCTATGCCAGCCTCTTGTTGGTACTTTTCCCTTCAGCTGTCTTTCTTTCTCCGTCAGAGAACCAAAGTGAAGCATGAAGCCCAAGGAATGAACCCATGTTCGAGTTCACAGGACAAAACAGCACAGAACCAACGTCAGACTTTTCTTTAGAAAATCGCAGCTCGTCACAAACGTAATTTGTTCCAATTCCTGTCATTGCATCAAAAAATAAATCATCAGCTCGACAGTATTTTTGGAACATGATTTTGGCGCCAACAAGGTTTATATTTTAGTGCAGGACATTTTACAGCTACTGCGGCTTTGTGAAAGCGAAGCCACAGTGAATCTGCTTCACAGAGAATACACAAAGCAGAACAGGTGTTCTCCGAGCTTAATGCTTTGGTACGTACCGATCAGAAATCAATCGTTGTGTTTTCCATCACAGCTCTGGTAAAAGCTACGCGGTTTTTGAAATTATCGAGCAGAAAAGTGATGCTTAATGCACTCATTTGATTGTTTTTTGCCCAACATTAGTGTTAGGAAGTAGCATTAGCATTATATTTTAAAAGCCGTCTCATTTTGTAACGCATGTCCAAACAAACAAAAAATAGGATATATAGCGTAAACAGCCATCTACCTCAGGCATACGTGTCCTGCCAGATTTGTGGCTAGATCTATTGTTATGCAGCTACCAGGGAAATATTGTTCGTTTCAGCGCCTGAAGGTGAGTTGTCATACACTGTACAGATTTCTGTTTGTTGGGCTTATCCTGACAGGACCAATTCATCACTGCTGGGCATGTTGGCTTAGCCTTCAGCTCTACCATCGCAGGCGCCGCATCTTTTCTATGGGATGAGTGCCTCGACGCTTCGCCCCGTCTCTTCTGACTTGCTGCCACTTCCTTTAAAAGGCTTTAAGGCTTCTATTCTTCTAGCTTACATTGTCTCTTCATTCTCGTTCTTTGCAGTTTTTCTTAAGTCTACCAAAACTGTGTTATTCATTCAGCATTAACAAATAAAAAAAATAAAAAAAGGATGGTAATGCCTTTTTTTTATTCCATCTTTGTGAATACATCCTCAGGTTTATGCGTATTTAGCAGAGAACAGCTGTGATAATTATTTAAAGGCTTTCTTCCCCCTTGGAGCATCTAAACAATCTTTAATCTGGTAGATTTTCTCAGCATCTTAAAGCTCCAACTATGAAAATGAGTCTGTCTCCTGCCATCTAATTAGATACAGTTCAACTATGGAACTCCTCACTGCATGTGTAATGAAGTTTAAATTAACAAAACATCAACTATTTATTGCCTTGTTGACATATTAAAGTACTATCAACAGAAGCCACCAAAAAAAGAGTCACACTAGTAAAAAATTAAAATGAGGAACATCCATCCATCCATCCATCATCTTTACCCGCTTCTTTCTTTTCGGGCAGCGGGGGTCACTGGTACCCACGTCCAGCAGTCACTGTTCGAGAGGTGGGAGACACCCTGGACTGGTCTCCAGTTTGCGGGAGGAAACCGGAGTACTCGGAGAAAACCAATGCATGCACGGAGAGGACATGCAAACTCTACCCAGATGGGTCCACGGCCGGGATTCGATCCGGTGACCTCCTTGCTGAGCAGCAACACATCTACAAACTGATGCACCGTGCCACAATTTGAGGAACCTATTTCAATTAAACACTTTCAGATTACTGAGATAAATCTGTGATCAAGCTAAAACAAAAGGAAGCAAAAGAGTAGCTAAAAGCTAAAGTCACAAAAGATGGATAAATGCTAAGGTAAGAAAAGGATAGTATAATGTAGCAAAAGAGTAGCTAAAAGCTAAGGTAGCAAAAAAAAATGGGTAAAAGCTAAGGTAACAAAATGATAGCAGAATGTAGCAAAAGAGTAGCTAAAAGCTAAGGTAGCAAAAAAATGGGTAAAAGCTAAGGTAACAAAA
>NC_056509.1:44380067-44385307 GCF_014905685.2 Nematolebias whitei
TAAAAGCTAAGGTAGCAAAAAAATGGGTAAAAGCTAAGGTAACAAAAGGATAGCAAAAAGTAACAAAACAGTAGCTAAAAGCTAAGGTAGCAAAAGATGGATAAAAGCTAAGGTAACAAAATGATGTCAAAAGGTAGAAAAAGAAGCAAAAACTTGCTAAAAGCTAAGGTAGCAAAAAATGGGTAAAAGCTAAGATAACAAAAGGATAGCAAAAAGTAACAAAAGAGTAGCTAAAAGCTAAGGTAGCAAAAGATGGGTAAAAGCTAAGATAACAAAAGGATAGCAAAAAGTAACAAAAGAGTAGCTAAAAGCTAAGGTAGCAAAAGATGGGTAAAAGCTAAGGTAAGAAAAGGATAGCATAATGTAGCAAAAGAGTAGCTAAAAGCTAAGGTAGCAAAAAAATGGGTAAAAGATAAGATAACAAAAGGATAGCAAAAGGTAACAAAAGAGTAGCTAAAAGCTAAGGTAAGAAAAGGATAGCAGAATGTAGCAAAAGAGTAGCTGAAGGAAGCAAAAGCAAGTCAAAAGCCAAGGCAAAAAAAGGATGGGTAAAAATGGCAAAAGGGTAGCTAGAATCTAAAGTATCAAAAGGATAGCTAATAGTAGCAAATGTGTAGCTAGAAACCAAGATAACAAAATGAGAACTAAAAGCTAAAGGTACCAAAAGAATAACCAAAGTCAAAAGGTAGCAACAGGGTAGCTGAAAAAAGCAAAAACAAGCCAAAAGTAGCACAAAACTAGCTAAAAGCTAAGATAACAAAAGCATTGCTAAATAGCTAAAAGCAATGTAAAAGCTTAAGGATAGTTTAAAAAAATAGAAAAATGATAGCTACAATTATTAAAAAACATGCAAGCACCTAAAAAGCTGCAAAAATACTTGCAAAAACTAGCAAAAGGCTAGCTTAAAGCTCGAAATAGTCCAACGGTAGCACAAAGGTAAAAGTAGCAGAATGGTAGGTAGCTAAAGGTAGCAAAG
Source organism: Nematolebias whitei (assembly GCF_014905685.2). Taxonomy (NCBI): domain Eukaryota; kingdom Metazoa; phylum Chordata; class Actinopteri; order Cyprinodontiformes; family Rivulidae; genus Nematolebias; species Nematolebias whitei. The sequence goes on from NC_056509.1 coordinate 44,381,044, forward strand.
GAAGGTTCAAACAGAACAAATATGCCAAGAAAAGTATTTGAAGATATCTTAATGTATTTGTGAATTTTAAAATTAGAAAAATCTAAAGTTACAGCGGCATCCATCTTCTCGATGAGCTGAACATCTTGATATACAAATGGATAAAACAGAAATAGCTTAAGTGGAATAAAAAATAACAAACAGGACACAGTTTGACTACTGAAGCAGCATTCACAAAGTGAACAAAAAGGGCAAATAAAGGAAAAGTGTGGAGCGTCGTGGACACTGAGGTAACCTGCAAACACTTTCACTAAAGTCCTGAGACAGAACTTTTAAAGGCAATAAAAAGCTGTTTTAAAAAACACCTGGGACAGAGACAGAGAAATGAAAACGTACTGGTCATTGTCTGAGCATTTCCCAAGGACAAAAGCACCTGGATAAATAAATTAGCTAATGACCTCTGCTCCACCTGCACAAATACAAAGGCTAAAGAAAACAAGAAATCATTGACCACATGAACATTTCAGTTTTATGACAACCCTGCATGAACCTCAACTCACTTTCTGTTAACAAATGCAGTTAATATCAACGACCTGAGCACAGCCAGGTGTTTTGACTCTTTTCACAGTAAAGAGATGCAGTAAAGTCCATTGTGCTTAACTGAAGCGTTTTGTCAAGTTCTACTAAAAAATGTTATACAGCTCGCTCATCTCTTGTTCACATCAAATCAATGTTCCTTTTTTCAAATTTGAAGCCTAATCAGCCACTTTGGAAAAATTGTTAGTAATATACAAAAAAATGAAATGTACAATTACTTTTCCAACGAGGAGATAAAAAATAAAAATCCCTCAGTAATGTGAATTGAGCGCTTAACGTCCGGAACATGATTAGTTTTGTTCATTTGAATGTTTGGCATGTCTGCGTCATTATTCTACTTCAGTATTTCCCTCACAGTAGTTTCAGACTTTCACTGAAATCCTTTAGGGTTCATCATCTCCAAGTAATATTTGAGTACAAATATGCAGTTAAATAAAAATTTGCAGTGTGTGTGTGACATAATATGCTGCTTTGTGTGTACGAGTACCAAACTGGCACTTTCTCTGCATTTAGCTGGATTTAAACGGTTTAAAGGCAGTCGTATTGAAAACAGTGAAGTTCGCAAGTATCGAGTTTTAACTTGATACAGCTGCATGGTTTCTTTAACTAAGAGAGCAGTTTTGCAGCTTGCAGACATCTCTTATGGAGTGTATCTATAACCATTTGACAACGCCAGCATTATGGGGTGTAGAGTAACGCATTAAAGTTTCATCAGGTTATTTTTCTAGCTTGTGGTTAGAACGCCTCAAGATGCACAAGATGATTTTGTTCACAGGTCAGCAGCTTTAACTTAATAATTTAGTTTTTTATAAGTGACCGCGGCACACCTTGCTAGTTTTGACCTATCCAAAGCTTTCTGTGTTTTGAGGCATTACTTTATATGAATGAAAAAATACATTTTTTGTTATACTTTTTTTTAAGTTGCGTTGTGTAGTTATCTTCATTTAATCTGGCCTGAGAGTTTATTATGAAAAACTATATGGGAAGTGTTTTGTTCCGACTGTATGGAAACAGACATCAGTTTATCACAATAAATAACAGGCCAGTGACGCCCGTTAAGAACAACCAAGTGCTATAAAAACAAGTGATCACACCTCAAGTCCCTGCAAAATCCTGGAGTAAGATGCCAAATAACCAAAACGGTTTGTTGCAAAAAGCCAAAATAATTAATCAAAATGTACAAGAGCCAGAAATCCTTGAAATGCACATTTTTGTGTCGAGGAAAATAAATCTGAATAGTGTGACATGAAACCAGAGATTTTGACCAAAATGTAAATTGTTACTTTGTCTAACCTAAATTTGTTACATTGTTTTCCCTACATCGGTTAGCTGTTAGCTTGATAGCACTTTCATAAAAAGTTATTTAAAAAAAATTAAAAAAATCTTATTGCAGTTAATATGAGTTGATATTTTATAGCTCATCTTGAAGTACTTGGCAGAAGTTTGACGCCAACATTAGTACAAAAACTACCAAAGCTTTAAGCATTAACTGGATAAAAACTAGAGCCCAACTGATACATGGATAGGGTCGATTCTATTTTTCAACCTTTATTTAGACAGATTAATCACATCGAGTCTCGGGGACTCATTTACAAGGAGACCTGTTTAGACGAGAAGGGGTTCTCTGCAGACCAAAAGTGGGCGTTTCTGGCGAGTAGGCGTTTATGGGCGGCGAACACTGATTGGCTAACAGTATTTAATAGGCGTTTGTCGGCGGCGAACACTGATTGGCTGTGAGTAACCCTTAAAGTCACGAGGATTATTGATGAGGTAACGTTTCTTTGCGATGTTTGACAAAGAAATATGATTTATTGTACTTATAAAGTATGTTATGTTTTCACTTATGCATTTTATTGAAGTACGTTTATTGTAGGTCACGATAGTTTCGACCGTTCTCTCGTTGTTGTCGTAACGCACTGAGGTAAAGTGAACCTCCACAGCAGCTCTCACTGTGCACGTTTACAACAACTGGGTGTTGCTTTTCAAAATAAAAGCTGAAAATAAAAGTTCTTAATACTTGAAAAATAAATATTTAAAAGCTGAGTATAACTGAAAAATATGAAAAACAAATAAATAATAGTTGTTATTAGCTGAAAAATAAATAAATAAAAGCTGTTAATTATATCTATGTCTTTCTGCCATGTCAGGAACCACTCTCACTTCAGACTGACTCTAGAAGACCCCAAGATGTTGCTCACCAATGTTGACCAACATCTGATGTTGACTTTCAAAATAAATCACCTCCAAAGTTTAACATAGTTCATAGTAATAGTCAAAAGTTGCTGACCTTGTTGCAACATGAGTTAACACGAACATGAGTGTAAATTGTCAATGATTCAATAATGAGTAATAACTTATTCAATAAAAAGTCTGTAATTTGTCAATAATAGTCAATAATTCATTCAAGAATAGATTATGGGTGTTTGGTATGGCTCAGTGGCTAAAATGGGTTGGATGTTAGAGAAATTACTTAATTTTAAATTACCTGAATGTTCAAATTCCTTCATTTATAGTTAAACTTTAGGAAATCAACTTTTTTTCCTTGTGAAAAAAATATCAAAATTAACTTTAAAATCTAATCCAGGATTAAGTAACAACTAGCAACACCCTAACTGTACTATGTTCTGTGTTTCCAACAGATGCTATGATGACTTCTAAAAATGGATGTCCCAATAAACACAATAAAAAAATTCAATGATGCATCAAATGTTGTCTGAGTATGTTTGAAGGTAATAAAAAAATGTGAAATCTGGAAAACAAAGAGAATTCCTGAATCTGTCTTGTGTGCTTTGATGTGTACATAAGTTTATTGGAGGTCCTGAAACAACTTTTCTGAGAACACAAAGATTTTTATTTTACCTTTGGCCAAGATGTCAGTTTGAAGTCAGGCTGCTTACTGCAAAACCAAGAGGGTTTTTAAGACAGACAGTCTTCATTTGTATTGTTTTGTCGACTAAGCTAAATGTAATTTCTAAAATATGGATAAATCTGATCTCATCATGCAGCATGAGCAACTGGGTACAGGTGTGAGGGCCAAAAGTCTGGTTATGTACTGACTCCTAAATGTGCTTGTTTTCTACTGAAACATGGAGTAGGGTTGACCTTTAAAATGTGAGACAGCTGAGGAAGTTAACCAGTAAACAGAATACCTGCTCCAGTTGCAGAAATCTTACAGAAACTGACAATCACTCATCTGCAGTGACTGCAGGTTGAACAAGAAAATGTGAAGTTAAAGGAAACCTCCTTTGTCCCAAGGCCAGTTTAAGTATCATTAATATTTTTCTTTCTTTATGAATCGATTGTAACTTTGTTCACATTTTTCAACAACCAAAATGGAATTTGTTTTTTTAATGTTATGGCTAGGTATTAAAAAAACCTAACATTTATCTCTCCCCACTACCCAGTTATGTTGCTCTTATTTTGAAATGTAACCGGAAGTTCTGTGTTAAGAGAGTCGAAAAAAGAAGTTATGGAGACGCCGCGGCAGTATACTGGAGCGATGTCGAACCGAGACGCCGCTAATGTCGAACCGGTTAACACCATAGACATAATATGCCTGTGGTTAACACAATCTGCCAATAACGCCTTGTTTTTAGACATCATGTGTCTGTGGTTACGGCATTTTATCGTTCAGCCTTTTTTTTTTCTATCGTCCAATCAGATGTGGCCGTCCAGACACGCCCATTTT
>NC_056509.1:44385317-44418614 GCF_014905685.2 Nematolebias whitei
TTTTTCTATCGTCCAATCAGATGTGGCCGTCCAGACACGCCCATTTTTCTATCGTCCAATCAGATCCGGCCGGCCAGAAACGCCCATTTTCCTATCGTCCAATCAGATATGACCGCCCAGATACGCCCACTTTCCTATAGTCCAATCAGATATGAGCGCCCAGATACGCCTTCCGAATTTGCCTGCAGAGACCCCTTTTTGGTTTAGACGGACCAAAAAAAAAAGGTAGAGAAAAGTGACAACAGGGTGAGGAGGCAAAAAAATAAATAAATAAATAAAAACCTGGCACTAAGCCCCGGCCGAGGCAGAGTGCCAGAAATTGAAAAAATAAAAGACCCTGCACATAAAGCAACACAGTGACGCAGACATGTTGCAGGGTGGAGGGGAGGCAGCAAAGGCGGTGAGATTGGTGGGCCGATATAGGCGTTGGGGGACATATTGGCATCAGCAATATTTGGCCCATTTTGCACAGATAAACACTTCTGATTTTCACCCCTAAAACGCCGGAACTAGCCGTGTCCTTACTTGCAAATGGTGTAATCTTACAATGTATCCAGCAGAGGGCACATGGTAAATAAATAAAGTGCTGCGTGTTGTCGTCATTGTATGTTCTCATACATTGGCAAAATCAGTTCTCTGCATTTAACCCATCGCAGTGGGCAGCTGTGCACGGGAAGCAGTTAAGAGATCGTCTTGCTCAGAGACAGCATGACATGAGGAAATGGCTGGGAATCGAACCTGGGACTTTTGGGTCCCGAGTCGGCTGCCCTGCCTCTACCCCGTCTCGGCCCCCCGTGGACTACTACATGTGGACTACTTTCAAGTCATGGCCAATTGTCCATGGTGCACAATTGACTCACACACAGCCCAAGCAGAAAACAATAATGTGTAGCGTATTTTGCTTAACAGGACATGGTCAGTTTATTTTAACTGATCTGTAAAACAAAATAAAAATCTTCAATAAAGAATTATCTTCAATCCTACAACCCGCTTGTCATTAGCTACGTGCCTCTCTAGTTAAACATTTAGCCTAGCATAGGTTATTCCCTTGAAAAACTTGATCCAGAACAATAAATCTAACGTAGAGGTAAAATAGATCAGTGTTAATAATGTTATTTTTGTTGTCCTCGATGAAACGCATTGTTTGAAATCTTTACTTCTCTGCAACAAACAAACAAAAAAAACTCTGCTGCGGTCAGTACTAACTAGACCTTCACCATTCATGACTGTTTAATAATGAACAAGGAAGGGTGCTTCTTTAAAATGTATAGTTTTGTAACACACTTCATAAACTTATGGTGAATAGTGGAGGATAGAAAATGTGAATACGCGTTAAAAAGTCTGTTTCAAGACAGTCTTCTTGAAAAACTGTCTTTCAACAGTCTCCCAATGTAATGGAGGGAGGTTCAGAAAACCAGTCAGTGTCTGGTGCGACCACCAGAGTGTTAAAGTGTTAGTTTTAAAAGTAGATGGTTACTGAGATTCTTGAAGGTGGACAGAGCTCAAAATTTCCAGCCATTACATTTCATATACAGCATAGTACTGATATAATGAAAGTTATTACCTGCATGTGTAACTCACCTGAAGCTCCGAAACACAAGTTGTTGCCCCAAGAGTAAAAGTCGTATTAGTTTATAGATTTTTATGGCTGACTTCTTGATAGATGATGTATCAGACAATAAAAAGAATGCCTTGTTCAACTAAATCAGCCCCAAAGAAACTTCTTTTGTATTTGAAGAATAAGATTTGTGCTTCAACAAGAAATACAAGAAAGAGAACCCATTTTGGAGTTTTTGCAGGGGCAAATGTAATTATATGGTTATCATTTGTGATAACAGTATCCAAAATCTTTAGTAAGAGACTTTTGATTATGTCTGACAATATTCAGACACAAAAAAATCAGTCTGCAGTTTTGAAGGGTCCTAGTTTAAAAGGTTATTGGCTAATTCGCTGTTATTAAGTATTATGAACATAATTATATTCAATAATAGTCAAACTGTAGCATCTACTTGTAGGTCAGATTGTGCACATCATTCTCCCTGAGAGCTATAATGGAGAAAGTACTGAAGATATGCAGGTAAACTCCTCATGAAGTGTTCAAATGTTGGAACAAAGTGACAGATAGAACTGGAGGAGAGGAATGTAGCAGAAAGAAAAGGTTTGGTGCTAAATATACCTGCAGATTATTCAGAGCCAAGGGCTCCAAATACAGTAGTCCCTCGTTTATGGCGGGGGATCCGTACCCTGAACACGATAAGTGAAAAACCACGCAGGAGGGATAGTAGTGCAGTAGTCCCTCGCTACTTCGCGGTTCGTTTATCGCGGTTTTACAAAATAAGGGTGGACATGACACACAAATGGCTGATTGATGGATGAGCCACATGATGGGCATGGAATTTTTAATTTAAAATGAATTATTTTAAATTATTTAGCACCTGCTGCACCTTTGTGCAGTCCAGAGCTGCAGAAAAAGCTTCCTCCTGCCTTTATGCAGCCCATACTGCGGGATCAGCGGTTTCTCCGTGCAAAGCGGAGAAGTGGGCGTGGCCAAGAGCGCTTACAGGTGGCTGAGAGCAGCGGAGGCAGAGAGAGAGAAATCATGACATTCTGTGCTCTTTTAGAGCGTTCAGAGTTTAGAAACATTGTTTAGAGCAATATTCCAAACAATGTTTCTAAACTCTAAAGCTCTAAAAGAGCACAGAATGTCATGATCTCCGCTCCCCGCCTTCGCTGCTCTCCAGCGCTCTCAGCCACGCCCACTTCTCCGCTGCAAAGTGGAGATCAGCTGATCAGCTGCAGGAGGAAGCCTCTGCAGCTGTGGACTGCACACATACCTGTGCACCTGTGCAGTAGGTGCTAAATAATTTAAAATAATTTATTTTAAATAAAAATTCCATGCCGATCGTGCGACTCATCCATCAATCGGCCAATTGTGTGTCATGTCCTGTCTTATTTTGAAAACCCATGATAGAGCGAGTCCGCGAAAAACGAACTGCGAAGTAGCGAGGTACTACGATTCCGTTTTCTTAACTCTCAGAGCACCTTGGGGTACCAAACATGTACATTCTGCTTATTTGCCGTTTTTGATTCCCAGTAGATCAGTCAGTTTTAAGACTAATTTCATGAACCTTGGCCAGGATATGTTTTTTAATATATATATTTTTAATTTCTTGACCTCATCTATTTCAAGGTGTATAGAATAGGAGATTGGCACAACACGTTTTACCCTAAGGCTTGAAATGGTCCCATTGACTCCCATTATGACCAAATATTTTTGATGCAATATAATCCTGACAAAATATAATGTTTTCGTCACGAATACCTAATAAATCTAAGCCTCAACCTTCAAAATAAAAAAATAAAAAAACAGGTTTAGGTGGGATGACCTATAAACGGATCATAAATCTGACGTTACTGATGTAAACCACTGTAGTGTACGAGTGAAACAGACCATTTACCTTAAACAGTTTCTGTCACCTCTGCATTTCTCACATCCATTCTCAGTTATCCATCCTTTCTTTACAGTCTGCATCATCAGTTTGTTTTTCAGTGAACACAGCAGGTCAGCCTGACAAGGACAAACTGAACACTGAAATCTCCAGCAACGCTTCACTGTGTCTGTGCTATGAGAGCGCCATCGTTTTATTTATTTTTATTCATTCATTGAAAAAGCAAAGACTTCTGTTATGATTCTCATTTTCTGAGGTTGTCTATCAGGTATTTTAAAAGCCTCTCTTGTCCTGTTTCTAACTGCAGAAGGTTTATTTATTTATTTTTTGTATTTTCAGTGGAATGATAGTCGAAGTAATATCCACCAGACTGCAGAAACAGAGGAGTCTAACAGGAACAGTACTGGAAAATTAAACTATGTTCTGATATTCAACAGATAAAATATTATGTTTATCAACCAAAATATACTGAACAAAAGTATAAATGCAACGCTTTTGGTTTTGTTCTTTAACATTTAACATTGTTCATTCAAAGCCATGAAGTTCAGACAAAAATACTTTTTAAAATGATTAGCAAAATCTGCACAATTCTCATAACGAATTAAATTTAAAACAAATTAAGCAGTTTGTGACTAGACGTGAACCACCACATCCACAGAGACCGAAGCGACTGAAAACAGGTCAAACGTTAAACTTATGTTTAGCAGAAGGTGTGTAAAAACTGTATTGTTTGAGCTCTGCACTCCACCGATGATCCCTGATATTTACTCTCGACATCTGCCTTAATCTCTCTCTCATTTAGCAGCAGATTCATTAGACTTCCAGCTGAATGTCTCCAAGATTCTTGTCAGATTCCAGCTTGTTTGGTTATCTGCAGTCACGACTCAAAATTTCAGAGGAGGTTTGTCAGTTTCAGTCAAGTGCTTTGGTACATTTAATGTGAACCCTGGAACAGTTTTCAGTATTTCTACTCTTCCTAACTGGATCATTTGATAAAGTGTCTGATGTCACACGTGTAGATGAACATATGCATGATATATATTCATAAATTAAACGGATTCTTTCATTTTTCTGGACTGTATATAATGTGCATTGAATTTAATAAAATGTGGACGGAAACGTGTTTATCTTTGACTCACCAACGACAGTGGGTCATTTATTTAAAAACGATTTAAACACATCACACATTTACATTAATTTGGCAAAATGATTTCAACAACAACATGACTAATTTAGCAAGCTGTACAATTTGATTAACCATACGGCGATGGTTGAAAACTTTACACAGACATTTCTAAAAATATCTGGATTAATTTGCTAGCAGATAGAAGAATTTTAAAGATGGGAAATGAAGTTTAAGTTGAGAGAGATGGAAAGATGGACGAGGGAAAATGTTTGTGTCGGCACCAGAACGGCACTCTCCGGGTTTTTCCCAGCTTCTTCCCCGGTACACTTAGGTGGTATAAATCTCTTTTACCTGGAGATGTCTCCCTGGTACGAAATTCCATTTAACGCACCCTTTCAGCGTCTCCGTAGGAACAGCTGTGAATCGTCTGAAGTAGTGACGGTACTTGTTCGACACAAGTTCACCTCACGAGTGGACTTCACATGAGTGGAGTCCGTCAGAGTTCCACTCAGAGGTGGAAGATGTCATAATCCCACAATACTCGGCAGAGCTCTGGATCATGCCGGGATTTTCCTGTTTTCCCAGCACTGGAGCTGCAACGACTGAAGCCGGAGCCTGAAGCGACTCTCCACCCGACTCCACTCGACTCTGCTCCAAACTCTACTGGTTTGAACTAGGAAGTACCAACATTTTAAAGGGCTCTATTTCCGGTTCATTTGGGAGTTTCCTGGTTGGTCGTTTCGACCAGACAGGGGTGTGTTTTTGTGACGTAAGAGGTCACTAGGAGTCAGAAAAACAGCAAGAATGTTATGGAACAGATTGAAAATGTTTTTCAGACAGACGAGAGGAATATTTAGACGAGTTGGAGGAAAACAGGTGCCAGCCTCTATATTTACGTCTGAGAGGATTTAAAAACATGACAGTTCGTTCCAACAACTTGTTTTGCATTTGACTCCAACCTTGGACCAACGTACACTGCTCATTCAAACAGAAAATCAGAAAATGCATAATTACTCTGTAACAGACCTTAACATGAATTCTAACTTTGCATGAGGATTAAAAATCATTATTACTGTTTCACAGTTAATTAAAAATGATTAGTTCACTGCAATCATCTAAAAATGGTTTGAACTAAAACACTTTGATTATCAAACATTTGTAAAATAGTAATGATAATAGAAAAGAGAGTGTTCTTTCACTTGATCAATTCAAGAAAGAAAGTCTCAGGATGGGTCAACCTGTATTTCTGGATTCAAATCAATGAAATGACAGTTTCTGTCCCATAAGGTCCTTAAGGTCAGGATTTGACCTCAGGCTTAGTTCACTACACACGTTTCGATGAGTACCTTTATCCTGTTCAAATAGAATCGTTGTTTTCTTGTCTGCATTTCTATTAACGCCTAAAACTCATTGTATATGCCTAAACCAAACGTCTTTCTAATGATGAAGCAATTCAGAGTCTGAACCAGCAAACAGCAGGGATGCACACAACGAGTTTATGTGAGAAAGGAAATTAAAAGGAATGGTGAGAGGACGATGAATAGGCGGCACTAAATGGGTCCCAGGTGTACAGCTGAATGGCAGGTAAGGACAAAGCCAGGAACGATGATCTGTGATGATGAAAAACAGATGATAGAGCAGAAGAAGGGGAGAAATGACAGGGGGAACGACCCAAATCACTGCTGGCCCCGTTTCTCGTACAGGATATCATCTTATGGTAAACTCTGTCATCAGCCAGGGTCGCAGGTGTGGGAGGGATGGGAGGTGTCAAGAGAAATTTAACCCTTCACAGAAAATTAGGATCCATGATGTGTTTGTTTTTAACAAAAGATCATCTTCATAAGGGCAAAGTCCCACTCAAAAATAAATAATAACGCACATTCAAATTCATCATCACCTGAATATGCTTTGATCATTAAAAAATATACATTTCTAATTTGTTTCTTTGTGGGTTTTTGTTTGCTCAAGTAAATATTGTCGCTCCATTTTCAGAATTTTTTGTGTTGCTTTCATTTTTATTTGTATGCTTACAAAGAGCTGCATTTTTCATACAGATTTAGATGTTATTTTTAAAACCATGTTGCAGTAGTCCCTCGCTACTTCGCAGTTTGTTTATCGCTGCCTCGCTCGATCGCGTTTTGTTTTTTTAAATAAGATTGGACATGACGCACAACTGGCTGACTGTTAGATGAGCCGCACGATCGAAATGGAACTTTTATTTTAAATAAATTTTAAATGATTTAGCACCTGTTGCACCTTTGTGCAGCCCATACTGCAGGATAAACTTCCTCCTGCAGCTGATCTGCATGCAGAGCAGAGAAGTGGGCGGGGCCGAGAGCGCTTGCAGGTGGCTGACAGCAGACGAGGCGCAGAGAGGGAAATCATGACATTCTGCGCTCTTTTAGAGCGTTTAGAAACATTGTTTAGAATATTGCAAAAGTATATATATATATATTTTTTTTTTTTAATAACCGATATCTGATATATACACACACTAAAATAAAGTACTACTTGTACTACTACTCCTACTTGGCAGTTTTTCCACTTATCACAAGACTTCAGGGTACAGATCCCCGCGATAAACGAGGGACTACTGTATATATTTCAGGGTTAGTTAGTTGGTTTTTGTAGCAGAAATGTCTTCATATGAGCAAATAAATAAATAACAGCAACAAAAATAAATAAGTAAAATAAAGAGATGACGTCTGAACAAAAACTACAAGACACTCAGCAGTTTGTTGCTCGATTCCCTTGTTTGTTTTTGGTATTCAATAATCTCGATGCTTTAAGTCCCAAAAAAATCCCAATTGTGTAAGTTTTGCATTTAAGTGTTGACATCAATATTTTTCATGTCCCACAACTACAGATAAACATGCTGCATTATTCATTCCACTGCATGTAGACAACAAAAAGGCTCAAATTCAAATGTATCTGATGCGCGCTCAGAACCATGTAGGGAAATGCTTATTTTTGCTTCTCTCTGTGCATCCAACCTTCTTCTCCAACTTCCTAATCATGTATTTAGCAGAAAACATTGTGTAAGCTAAAACCCAACAGCTGTGTAAATGGTAACTCATTTAAAGAAGAATGAAAAAAGATGGAAATGGAAATAAATTTGTTTTGTGAATGACTGTGTATGCTGCCATTTTCCTTGTGTTGGCAAGAAATACTGAAGAAATAGTGTCTATTACTGCAGTTATAATTTTGATAGCCTAGTCTCAGTATACAAACAGTTGATTATTCAACTGACAAATGAATATCTGGATGAGATGTTATTTTCCTTTTAAGCAGGGCCAACAGAGCTCTGCACAGAATACAGTGTGAAATCCCAGAATTGAAATTTAATGGGAAAATTTACGCTTGTTCAGACAGCCAAACAGAAGTGGAAATTGCACGTTTACACACTGTTAAAGTTTAATAATAGGAGTAGATTTGTTCCCAATGAGAAAAAGCAGAGGAGGCTGTGCCACAGTGAACCACAAACATCCGCCCACAGTCAGCAGATTCACACCGACTGAACGCCGACAACAAATGTCAGACTTGGGACGGGAATAAAGATGTGTCGTCATCCAGAAAATACAAATAAAAGGTGTTTTAGAGAAAGATACTGAAGATCACTTTTTCATGCTCTCAATCCCCAGCTGCTCACCCATTTCAAAATAAAAGTTCAGAGTGTTCTGGAAGAGGATGAAAAAACAGGAGAACTAGAGCATCGTCTCTTTTGTACATCTGAATTAAGCTTCAGCACCAGAACAACAAAACAAAATATTATATCAGGACCAACTTTATTGTCGTTGCAGTTAAACCACAGCGAAAATGCATTTTGGTGCAGCCGTCCAAAGACAACAAGGGTAGACGGAGGGGGGTGCACGGGGAGCTGCAGCTTCATTGTGAAGTGCTGCCCTTATCATTTAGATAAGAAAAAGGAGAGAAACATGAGGAAAGAAGATATATAAAAAAATATATACAGCAATCTATAGCAATGGCCAGGACAAGCAAAAACCTTTTATAAAATGTCACCTTGATTTGTGACTTTGACCTTGGAGCATGAGTGATGAACAGTGTATGACACTATCTGCTGATGATGCACATGTCTACCAAGTTTCATTTTATTATCTTGAGCTGATCAGAAGTTATGGACGGGACAAGAGAAAGTTTATAGATGGGTGTTTGGTGACTATACCATTATACGCCCTCCTTTCGACGGGCGTATAAAAAATATTAAAAAAAGCCTTTTTTTAAATTTCACCTTGATTTGTGACTTTGACCTTGGAGCATGAGTGATGAACAGTGTATGACACTATCTGCTGATGATGCACAAGTCTACCAAGTTTCATTTCATTATCTTGAGCTGATCAGAAGTTATGGACGGGACAAGAGAAAGTTTATAGATGGGTGTTTGGTGACTATACCATTATACGCCCTCCTTTCGACGGGCGTATAAAAAATATTAAAAAAAGCCTTTTTTTAAATTAAGGAGCTTTTTTTGTACAATTGAGAAAATGTCTAAACCACAATCAATATTACAACATAACAGCCTTTACTGCAGTTGCATTATGCATTATACAGATGATCTTCCTGTGGGTTCAGAGGATGTGGACTAAACTGTAAATGAACTCCCATCATTTTTCCTCACTTGCTCTCGAGCAAGACGGATGCTTTTTCTTCCCTCTCCTGCTTTTTTGCTCTCTGTGCTGTGTATTGGAGCTTCTATTTACACATCTTCTGAACTGTAAATTACTGTTATGGATTTGGTAGCTGGACTTTCAAAGCAATTGGTAAAGTTTTTTCAACCAAGCGACAGGGTCCTGGAGAACCCTCATGCCTGCTGAGACGCATGCGGCAGGGTACGGCATGGATCTGTGGGGAGAGTGGAAAATGTTGTGCCTTTCTATATTGTCTCAGGAGGATGTCGAAGATTTTTACATCATTAGATTTATGATAGCAGGGTTTCTGCTTTTGGGCACCGTCGGAGGCCTGTGTTATCGGCTATTAAGGAAGACGGCAGTAGCAGTTTCGGCCATGGCAAAGCTGCCGACCTTATGTGAAGGATTAGTTCGCGCTTCGAGCTCTCAGACTCAGCTGATTTATGAGCTCAACCGTAAGATGCATGTGATTTATGAGAACTGTAGGCCACTTGCGGCTTCTGGAACTCGCCAGTACATTGGGGTCGACCTTGGAGGAAGCCATTAAGCACGGACCAGCGGAAAGCCCTCAAATCTGGCCGTTTTGGATCATTGAAAGTACCAGCAGAACTCAAGGCAGCCTGCACACACACAAAAAAAAAAAACTGTGGCTTATCTGAATCTTGACTCCCCGTTTGGCCTTGAAGCAGGCCAACTTGTCAAATTTCTCCTGTGTGTAAACTAAGAAGGCTCTGCTCTATCCACCTCCCATGCATGCCCCCACACCGCCTGAGAACGTATGTGAACGCTTATCAGAGCGGTACCGGCTGACAGCAACATCTCATCAGGACTATGGTGCTATCTGGAAGTGTTTCGTGGACAAATCTCACCGTCTTGTCAAATGCATATGTAATGTGTTTATAAATGTGCCCACTGGTAGAGTGTTTTGATGTCTTAAATCGTGTCCTGACAAGGTGTGAAGAGATCTTTTTTTAATACCACTATCCTATCCTCATGGTCTTTCCCCTTTTCCATCTAAAGAATAAGGGGCCGCGCTCCTAGGAGCTGCAGCCACGTGCACTCCGCCCATCTTTCTGACCACTGTATGGAATATAATCTCGCTGTACTTCGGTGCAGTAATAATAAAGCTTATTCTTATTCTGATTCGGATCATGATCATAATCTGGAACAGGTTTATGCGGCTCAACTAAAAGCTGTCCATAGCCATTACTTGAAGGTTTTTCCAAGTTTTGAATAAAAGCTCTCGGTGGACAATTCCTGCATCTCACAAGGACGTTTATCGCCTGTCGCCAAACTGTCAGAGGTGATTATTGGCTGTACATCTACAACTGAATAACTTTTGGAGTCAACCCAATTCAAAATGGCTGCCACAAACTGAGTAAACACAAAAACAACTATAACTCGGCCAAATTCAAAGATAAGATAAAAAATATATAATAAAGGGTGTGCTAGTGGCAAGCGGTCATCCCTAACACCATTAAAAGTTTGTGCAACATTTTTGTTCAAAGCTTTGACGTTTGATACACATTCCTTCAAGGAATGTTACTTTTAAATTTAGTAAAAAGTACATGAAAGGTTGCCCGATATTATTAATAGATGGACATCAACAATAATCATAATAATAATGCACTGCACCAAAAGTTAAGAGCTGTTAAATTGACATCTAGAACAAATGCAAGATAAATGTAACCCAAATATTGATTAAACTATTAGGTCAATACACCAATATTCTTTTTTCTACATAATACAGTGATAAATTAAAGTGATTATATTTAAAGAAAGGTTAAATTACAAACAAATTGCTGCAATTGGGCAAAATATGTGTGGCTGATTAATTAAACTGCAATGAAGTATGTTTTATAATTATTTAAAAACAATTAATGTGCTAATCATAAACGGACCAAGTTAGGGAAGAAAATATGTTTTCCAGAGATAAGATTTCTTGCTTTAAGGCAAGACAGGTTTGTTCCCCCCAATGTTCTGATAAATAAAAAACGTAAATTAGAACTATATGAAGCAGACTAATGATGATGTCATGTTAAACTCACCCTGTCATATTAAATAACAGTTCATTCTTTCCGATTGTTCTTAAAATCATGTCTTGCAGCGGGTGCTTTTCATATTAAAAGAAAATACATTTTCTGCTCATAAAAAATGTTGCACATTATGAAGGTTTCCACAGAGAATGTGCACTTCCTGCCAAATTACTAATTTCCAGATGTTTTATTTTATATGCAAACACTTGCACACATTTTATTTTTAAACGTGCTGGATGGTTAATCATTGAGACAATTGTGCTTCCCCAAGTTAACAACCGTTTCTGTTCATCACAATCCAAACCCGTTTGTGTGTTCAGGCAGACAGGAACGCTCTGGGGGGAAACAACTGGAAGCAAACAATGGGCAGGAAAACAAAAAGATGTAAGCTGTGGATTGTAATTAAAATAATGACGCCCCTCATGGCCTCAGATGGTGTTTTTCACTGCATACTTACTGATCTGGATCACTAAGAAACAATAAACAAACATCAACTTCTGACTTTCACATTTCAAAGCAGCTTCTTTTCTTTTGAAATGTGTGTCACTATTTGTTGTGCAGAGCACAAGTTTTACAAGAAATAAGTGAAATAAGGTGATTTTCCAACTCAAACTACTCTCGTCGTGGCAATTTTATTGTAAGCAATTTTGATTTTTATGAAACAAAGTCATCTTGTTTGGGTAAAATAAAAAAGTACATACCGTATATTCCACTGTAAACATCACACCACCTTATAAGTCGTATTAGTCCAAATATGTCTAATAAAGTGGAAAAATCCTTAAATAAGTCGCTTCGCCGTATAAGTTGCATCTATTATGCGTCACCGCTGACAACCCAGAAATGTGAGCCGGTGTTGTGCCAAAAATCGATTAGCCGCCAAATGGCAGTCGCGGGAGCGTGCACAGGAGGACTGAAACAAGAATTTAACAAGATAACCACCTAAAAACAATTATTATTTGCTCAACATTATAGTAAAGGTGTGTCTCAGTTGAACTTTTACTTAATAAATGCACTTCGAGTCAAATTAGATGCATTTCGCCGGGACAGCACAGCGAAGCGAAGCAGATTTGACGGTTGCTCCACGCATGATCTCGGAGCTGGTAGCAGGCTATGGCAAGCCGATTGTGTCATTAATAGCCTTATCTATTGGGGCCGAGATGGTATAGAGGCAGGGCAGCAGACTCGGGACCCGAAAGTCCCAGGTTCGATCCCCAGTCATTGCACAACAAGTGGTGTCTCTGAGCAGCACACCTCATTCCCAAAATGCTACTGGGCGCTTTTAATAGCTGCCCACTGCTCCACCTGGTGGTGGATGTGTTAAATGCAGAGACCAAATTCGCCATTGTATGGGAACATACAATGATGACAATACATAACATTATTATTATTACTACTACATGACGCAACGGCATGCCATACCAAAGTGCTATCTAGCGGCTAAAAATGATAGCGTTCAATATTTTCAATGTCAGAATGAATTAGAACGGTCATATCTCAGCCAAAAATTGGTTTATAAATATGAGAAACAGACATTAATAAGATGCTTCCATGTATAAGTTGCAGGGCATGCAAATTATGCAAAAAACTATGACTTATAGGCCAGAAAATACGGTACTCTAAACAGACAAAAACTTTTGTTTTCTTGCATGACTTTCAGTGTTTTCTTCTCCTATGTGTGAACCGCCACACTGCAGACGCCAGAAAGAAGCATCTGGAAGCAGAGCAGTGACGCCTGAATGAATTATTTAAGACAACGAAGCAAACATGATGTATTCTGCACTCAGATACAGGCACACACAGTGTGAGCGGTTAGGTGAGTTCTACAGGTTAAAAATAGCAGGTAAACCTCATTTTACAATGAAACCTGCTCCCTGGAGAAGAGCTCCGGGCACAGTTACAACTAGACGTGTTGACGACGTTTCATCGTCCTGGCATTGGTCCGTTCAACAAAATTATGATTTTTATCAAAAATTAAAGGCTAAATAAATAAATTCCAAGGGGTTTGATCTAAATGCTTACAAATTGGAGTCATTCAAAACATTTTATCCAAGAATAATAATCTTACAATATTGCATGAGATTGTGCATAAATTAATATTTTCAAAACAGCTACATAAGATGGTCTTAGTATTACTTTGGCCTGATAGGTGGAGACATGCATTCCCTCAATGAATGCTAGGCCTTTCACAGATTTATTTCATGGTGAAGTTGTTTTACTGAGAAGCTGGAAAGTTTTCTGACGCAGGCTGATGACCAGAAAATCAGACTTTTAGAAATCCAAGCTTTGTTCTAGTCAAGTAAACGCATCGTGGCTGTAGCTGGCATCCAAACGGTGATTATTTTATTCATCATTTCCTTTAAGAGAACGTTTTGTGCATGCATAGTAGTTCAGTCACATGTTAAAACTTGCATTTCACGTATGCCAAAGTTTAAGTGACATGATCCAACTCTAGAAATGTGTAGCATCTGCAAAGAAATATCACACAGAAAGGCAAAATAAAGGAAAACGGACCAATAATCCAGGTATAAAACCCAAAAATGCTCAGTCAGGTCATCTGGATGGTTTCCAGACGGTTTGAAAGGAAAACAGAGTTTCCACTGAGGGAGCTCCGTGCTCTGTGATTTTCAAGCATTAGAACAAGCAACTGAAGTCTGAAACAAATCTCCAATTTTGCCTTTGAAATGGTCCTTTTAGAGAATATCTGGCTTATATAATACCCTGTGATAAAAACAGACTGGAATGTACAATTAGGGTGAAACAGTGGATGATGGGTAATTATGTTCAGTGCTTCATCACTTTATAAAAAGGTGTCAAATATTAAGATATGAGAAAATAAAGTCTCAAAGTGTCAGAAGAATTTCCTTCCAGCTCTTATAGAGAAAACGTTACAGACATATTTCTTAACAACCTGTGATTTTTCTTCTTCATCTTAAAACTAAACGGCTAAGCAAGGACAAGTATCATCACTAACCACTTGTCCAGCAATTTAAAAAAGAACTTCTTTCAATGTTGGCCCAAGAACAGGAGCTGCAACAGCTCTAAATCCTTTGTTTTGTCTCCTTTCTACCAAGTTCATTTAGTTTATTTATTAAAACCACACCCCAAAACCAAACCTAAAACTCTTCCAGATGAAACCCATTTTAGACGGTAGCCCTTTTTAAACGAATGAACAGCAATGCAAGTCTCTTTCCGAGAAATGCTGAAGGCACTTTATAATCAAGGAGTTTTTCAGGATGAAAGATTCAGACAGCTCGATGATTTTCTCTGAGTTATGAGAGGAGATGAGTAATGACTCTCAATATGCCATGGATCTTTGAAATGTCCCCTAATGATTGCAACTAATCTTGCATTTCATCTTGACTGCGATTATGAAGGAGCCAGCCAAATGTCAGACATATTCTGGGGCAGTCCGTAATGGTTTTACCTGCTATCCTGGTGAAATCTTCTTTAACATGAATTGTTGAACGCAAAAATGTAGCCTGAACTTTTGTACAAGTGAAAAGGAGAAAAGCCAACATAAGTTAGAGGTAACTAATCGAGCTGTATTTGGCCGTTTATACCTCTCGGACTGTCATTGTTACCAGCAGAGAACAGTTCATCTTCCTCATGAGCTCCACAGTTACCTAAAGAGCTTTAGCACCGTTTCAATAATTTATACAATTGCAGTCCGAGGTGGCATCATGAAAACTGGACAAAGACAGTGCCTGCAGCTGTTCTAAAAGATGTGAATATTCCTGTAAACTAAAAGCACTCTGTCGTTAAACAAAGAACAGATTTAATCATTCAGATTAAAATAAAGTCCAACAGGTTGAGTGAAAAACTTAAATGTTACTTTAAGACATTTGCCCCCAGACGGACAAATGTGCAGGTGAGAAAATAGATTAAAACTTACAGGCAATAACATTTGGCTAAATTAAACTGCCCTCGATGAAAATAAATGACTTTTACGATTCTTCTTGCCAAGTTCATGTTCCATTTCTTCCTGTGCTACTCAAACAACAATTTCCCAGCATGCACTGAGCAGTGCCTGCTTCTTTATGTAAAACTAATGGACAAGGAAAGACCTCACCACCTCTACATACCGTTTGTAGTCGTGGTTCCACGGCAGAACTTTGACCAATTAATCTTTTAAGTACGGTGACCCCTGTTAAATGAACATTTGAAAAAACAAAATTACATTAAGTCAAGGCGGAAGTGGCTGAAGCGGATGTGGCTGAAGCGGACGTGGCGGAAGTGGCTGAAGCAGAAGTGGCTGAAGCGGAAGTGGCTGAAGCGGAAGTGGCTGAAGCGGACGTGGCTGAAGCGGACGTGGCTGAAGCGGACGTGGCTGAAGCGGACGTGGCTGAAGCGGACGTGGCTGAAGCGGAAGTGGCTGAAGCGAAAGTGGCTGAAGCGGAAGTGGCTGAAGCGGAAGTGGTCGGAATCACATTTGAAAAAACAAAAATTACATCTCAAAAAAACAATCGCATTTGAAAAGACGGAATCACATTTGAAAAAACGGAATTGCATTAAGCCAAACCGGAAGTGGTGTTTAAAATAAAATAAAAAAACTTTATTAACAACATAAAACAGAACAACAGAACAATGTACAGTACATGCACCACTTCCGGTTTGGCTTAATGCAATTCCGTTTTTTCAAATGTGATTTCGTTGTTTTAAATGTAATTCCGTTTTTTTTTTTTTTAAATGTACCGTATTTTTCAGACGATGAGGTGCAGCAGATTATAAGGCGCAATTTCAATGAACGGGTCCGTTTCATACATGAGGCACATGAAGCGAAACAAAAACAGTCAGATAAGTCAGACTTTATTCAACTCATTCACAATAACCACATAAAAATCGGCTTCAGGTCAGTAAGCACAACCAGAATTAATACATAAGGTGCACCTGATTAGAAGGCTCACTGTCGATTGACAAAATTAAAGGATTTTTAGTGCGCCTTATAGTCCGAAAAATACCGTAATTCCAGTTTTTCAAATGCGTTTTTGTTGTTTTTTCAAATGTAATTCTGTTTTTTCAAATGTTGTTCATTTACACCTTAGGGCCACCATATTTACGTGCGACTTGTAACACTTCCACCTGCAGAGCAGGGACATGCATCAGGCTTTTGAATTCTTTAAATAGCAACGAGAGCAAGGTAATGTCTCGAGGTGGTCCTACCTGTGTAAACCATCTATGAATTGCAAGCAGAGCCACAAGGACACTCGGTACATTTTAAGTGTGAAGGGTAAAGCAATGGACACATTGTAGCGATCATCAGGTGGGTAGATCATTTCTTCCTGTGATATTGTCTGGAAAAATAACGTGTAATGTTTTCTGAAAAGTTCTGAAACCTCAACGTGAACAAAATGAACATTTAATATGTAACGTGGGGGGAAAAGCAGCTAGCGCCTTATTGCAAGAAGGATGAAGGTTCAAAACCTGCCTGCAGCGTTTTTGTATGGTTTTTTTTTTTTTTGGTCTCCAGGGTTTTCTCCTAGTGTTCCTTTTTTTTCTGCCCTCAGGCACTCTGGTTTCCTCCTACAGACATAAAACATGCATGTTAAGTTATTTGCCAACTCAAACTGTCACGCGTTTGTCTCTTTGTGACTCGGGTGATGGACCTGCGACCTGTCCAAGGTGTACCCTGCCTAGAGATGGTTGGAAACAGGCACCAGCTCCCTGTGACCGCACCCGCTTCGAATATTATCAGCCATTAAATGGCCGTTATTAGTCGTTATCATCCATATATGTAGCGGTGAGACTGTCCCACCTACCTCCTAGTGGGTTTAAAGGTACGTTGTTAGCGATGATAATAGGCTCAGTTTTTAGCTTTGTTACCGCTCATAACAGCTTCACGTGGTTAGATTTAGAGTAAAGGGTCTTGGTTAGGTTTAGGCACAAGGGTAAGGGGGTTAAGTTTAAGATTGGTCCTCTGGGTAACGTGTAAGCTTACGTTTAGGAAAAGGGTTAGCTGAAAAAAAAAAAAAAAGACACTTCCTGGTTTACTCCCGTGCGACGCTGCCTATTTGCAGCATTAATAACGATAACGTACCTTTAAACCCACTAGGAGGTAGATGGGACCGTCTCACCGCTACATATAGGGACGATAACAACTAATAACGGCCGTTTAATGGGCTGATAACATCCGAAGCCGCTCGTGACCGTGAGTGAAGGAGCGATAGATGGAGTGACTGAGTATCCATCGCTCACTCCCTCACAGCGAGCGATGGATGGATAAAATCTAAATACCATAATTTCCAGACTATAGAGCGCACCCAAATATAAGCCGCACACACCAAATTCAAAATATAAGATAATTCTGAACATATATAGGCTGCGCTTGTGTATAAGCTGTGGGTGTCCATGTTGTAACATGAGATGTTTACACAGAAAGATTAAAAAAACCTTTTAATTATATACTGGTAACACACAAATATGTACAGTAAATGTTTTTTTGTTTTTTTTAACAGCGCCTTTAACACGACTGGTTTAAAAAAATTAAAATACAGTAGTCTACCAGGAAAAGTCATTGATCGCTGTCTTCATATTCCTCCTGCTGCAAGCTTGTGCTCGGAGGAGCAAAAGTTGCTCTGCGCATGCAGGAGACCCCGTTCTCTCCGTTTCATTGGTTCGACTGGGACCTGTCCGGTAATTTCACTGGTCTTTATTTATACAGCTAGTCTCACCGAGTCACGAGAATCTACCCCCCAAGTGAGACGTGTATTGGGCAGTTTGTGAACACCCGGGTGTGACGAAGCTAAATGTTATAGGCGGCAGGAAGCTCGTTACCCCGTCAAAAAATTTAATTAAATAAAACATTAATTAGCTGCAGCATTGTATAAGCAACTGTGTTGAAAAAAGTAGCGGCTTATAAACTGGAAATTACGGCAGTTAAACAAACAGATGAGCACGGATTGAGAAAAAAAAAGCTGTTTTATTAGAATGAACGTCTTAAATTAAAATGGTTAATGAGATATTTTGTAAACAGACAAAAACATCACTACCTTTTGGCAGCAAACAATAAATTTATTATTAGTCGGTTGTTGTGTTCCATTTTTTTTAATTGGCTACTTGAAATGTTTTCTCTTCCTATCCAAGCGGAGTTGCCTCAGGCATCTTGTCTCATTTGTCAACAGCAAACCAGCCGGACTGCTGCCAGTCGCTAATAAAAAGCCTTTCCAGTAAGTCTGAAAACATGAAGGCAGACTTGCGTCCGACACTTGCCGATATGCCGACATCAGAATATGTAAGTTTGTAAAATGAACTAGTCTGATCCGGTGTTTATTAGAACTTGTTTAAATTTGTTGCTTGTTGATCAAGACTGCATCTGATCACAGTTTATGTCGTTAGGCACGGCTCACGTGCACGCAGTCATGCACTTTAAACACTCCAAGTTAAAAACTCAGCTAGACCGGTCATCAAGTCCAAGTCTTCTGTGTCTGTGTTACCGCAGAGACTAAGAAAAGCTTCACGGGGAGGAGGCGGCTCTCAGGCGCCAGCACTAAAGGCCTCTCGTGTCTGCAGCCATCACATTTCACTTTAGGTATAATGTAATCCGTTTAATATCCCAGGCGGTCCTTTCAACCCCGAGAATGCTTAGACAGACGGTTTTATCGTAATTGGCTCATAGATCAGGGTTGACTGCAAAGGGCCACTGTATCCAGGTGCAGTACATCAGCTGATCACAGCTTCAGATAAAAGCTCACCCGGCCTCTCAAGGTGAGCGCACAGATCAGTGGGTGGCGAGGACGAGGAGCTCCGAGTGTCCACCTACAGGGATCGGCTTATCCAGATTTTAAATAAAAACCTGTGAAAATTTAAACATTTTAGACCCTAGAAGCTGCAGAGTTTCATAAAAACTGATTTGTACGTATTCATAACCTTGTGTGCTTTTTTGTGCCACGGTCAGCTTTTTAAAACTATTCAGGGCTGAGTGACATTTTTAAGCTTTAGTTACTAAATCAGCCGTAAGGCCTCCACATGGCAAGTTTAAGGCAGGGTTTGTCCGTTTTCCTCTTAATAGTGTGAAAGTTTATGAAGCATTCACACTATTATGATCCATTTTTCTTCCGTACGTTTGTCGGCATCAATCTCGTTCCACAATTTTTGTGCCATTTCAACAAATCATAAATCAAAACATTCGGCTCTCTCAGGACAATCCTGCTAAGATTGTTGGTATTGGTGCAACTTTAGCTTTTTGAAATATTTAGCCTTTTCTAACATTTTTTCCCCCCTCATAGAAAATAAATTGAGCTAGTTTTACATCCTTTAAATCTTTAGATCTGTTTACAACCTTGGTGCTCCTTTCACATTTTGTTCAGGTTCAGATTCTTGAACTTTTTTCAGCTATCTTCAGCTGTTTTTCAGCTGTTTTGTGCTCCTTTCAGATTCTTTCTGCTAACTATAAGATTTTTGTTTCTTCTAACTTCTTTCTGCTCTTTTCAGCTTATTTCTGCACGTTTCAGGTTTTTCTACTATTTAACTCTTTTACACTCATTTTAGCTTTTTCAGCTAATTCCATTATTTTTTGCACTCAATTCTACTTTTTTCAGCCCAATTCAACAAACATGTGCTCTCTCAACTTCCTACTGGTAATGTAAGCTTCTGCTTTTTTAGCTACTTTTTTTTGTTTTTTGCCAATTTCAGCTTTTTTCATGTGATTTTACTTTTTTGTGCTCCTTTCTGATTCTTTCAGCCTAAATGGGCAAACGTGTTCTTTCTGCTTTCATCTGCTAATTTAAGCTTGTTCTACCTTTTTAGCTACCCTTTTAGCATGTTTTTTTTGCCAATTGCAGCCGTTTTCAGATTAATTTTATTTTTTGTGGTAATTTCTGGTACTTTCAGCCTAATTAATTTATTTCTACTAATTGCAGCTTGTTATGCTCCTTTCAGCTTATTTCTAACAGTTTTAGTTATTTCAGCTATTATTTAGCTGTTTATGCTGGGTTTTTTTTAAGCTTTTTCATCTAATTCCACATTTTTAGCTCATTTCAGCTCTTTCCACTTCCTTCTGGTAGTTTAAGCTTCTGCCTTTTTAGCTACTTTTCAGCTATTTTTGTGCCAATTTAAGCTTTTTACAGCTAACTTCGTAATTTTTGTGCTCATCTCTGCTTATTTAAGCCTAATTCAGCAAATATGTTATTTTTATTTCTTCTGCTTATTTAGGCTTGTTCTTCCTTTTCAGCTATAATTCAGCTGATTTGTTTTTAGCTAATTTTTGCTGCTTTTCAGCAAGTTCTTCAGCAATAAGCATTCACGCTGCACTTTTGGAGGAAATGCAGATTCTCTCGCTCAAAAAAATAATTAGTTTTCAGATTCCTCGTTTTGCTAAATTTTCTGTTTGGAATAGTTACAAAAACTGGTGAACTAAAGAGTTAAAATACCTCTGTTGGATTATGGAGACATAATTTACAGACATGTTAAAGGTGTCCTTCGTAAGCTGGACACAATTTATCATTCAGTTATTGTCTTTGTTACAAACGCTCTTTATAGAACACATCGTCACCGCTACTCTCTCTCTACATACCCGTCGTGAAATTCATTGGTTTACCCTCATTTATACGATGTGCTGGATTATTCCCCTCCATATTTAACTAATCTACTGCAACTAGCATCGATTTCGAAGTATAACACCCGATCCTCTCAGTATTTGTAGTTAACTTTAAAGACCAAGTCTCACTTTGGCTCTGCTGCTACATCCGACTGGAATCTGCTTAAAAAAAAAAACTTTGGATCTGATCTCACTCGTCTCCGTTTCTACTTTTAAAAACCGTTAAAAGCCGTTTTTTTAAAGATACTTGCAAATGCTTTCATGTTTGGTAATGCTGTCGTTTAACTTTGACAATGAACTGTTAATGTAATTTGAGATTTTCTTGTTCGTTATTGACTTATACATTTTATTGTTTAGCCTAACTGTATAGTTTCCCTTTCATTGACCCTACAAGTGTCTGTTAGTGCTGCCAGGCCAGCACTGTAAATAAGAATTTGTTTAATATTTTTGCCTGGTTAAATAAAAAGGGTTAAATTAAATGAAAAATATCCAGTAAAATTTAACTTGATTTACGCAGCTGCAGTCCAAAAGTAAATCCAATAAAAGAAGAAATTAAAATAAGCACAAAAGTGCAGCAGACAAGGTTTTAATATTTATAGTACACACAAGAAACTGTAAGATAGCATCAAATAAATGGAGCTTAAAGGCAGAAAGGTTAAATTATTGTGGACAGCTGTTGGTGGTAAAACTAAACTAAAAAAAAAAACTGGATAAAAGGCGCACGAATAAGAGAAAGAAAAACTTAAGAATGTGTCTGAAGAGAGAAGGAAGATCATTATTCTTGATTAATTACGCTGGAGCAAAGTAGTGACCAAGCACTGAACTCCTGCTGGGAGAAGCAAAGAGACAAACATTTCATCTTTGAGTCTTTTTTTTTTTTAAGTCACTTGTTTTTCCTGGACCAGTTTTCCACTCGTTTAGTTTAATTTCTCTTTTTGTCCTCCTCAACTCTATTCTTGTAAAAACTCTTTACCATTTGCATTTCTCATGTTTGCTTCTCACCTTAGTGGTTTTCTACACACTTTCCCTTCTCGTCTTGTCAAAGTTTCTCTTCCAGAGAGCGTCCTGAGTGAATACACCCACTCCCTCTCACACACAGATGTGCACGCAGACGATCACACCGACATGAATTAATTCCTCCAACCCAAGAGACTTTCCCTTTAAGGTCTGCATCTACAAAGAATCAAACAAGGAATCTTCTCCGTGGCAAACACCACCTGATTGCTTCGCCCTCACAACAACCTTGAGGAAACTAGTTGTTCAAACATCAAGGTGAAAGAAACCGTTTCTGGATTCTCGGCGAGGCTCGATCCAGGTCCCTGGACGGACGAGCCGGTCTTAGTGGATTCAAGTGGATTTTAGCAGCAAACGCAAAACAAGATTGCGAAACCCAACGGGTCAATCAAAAGAGGACGCGGCGAGAATCTTCAAGGACTTCCATCAAGTGAGATTAGTTCCTGTAGGCAAGACGCGACAGGTCACAGGTTTAAAAAAAAAAAAAACCAGCTCAACTTATCCTAACTCTGCCTAACTTAGCTTTCCTTATGTGCAGAAAGAGGCAGAACTGCTGGGCTGAGCTGCTGTGAAAGGAAGTTAAAACATCCGGCTGAGTGACTTCAGCTCTTTACAGCTGACTCGCTATAGCTTTTAAATCAAATATTTAACTTCAAAGTGCAGCAATAATTACAATGTATGTAGTAAAAAGTGGGCATTATTAATTAGCAACAGATGAACAAAACGTATATTATTCTGTCCTGAGTATTAATAAAATTCAAATTTCTGACCCTCTTTTTTTAATAATAAAAAGAAGCAAGCGGGTGACCTTTACTTTCAGGAAACACAGGTCATTTAAGGACAAGCATCAAGTAGAGCAGGTCTGCAGCGAGTCATTTATTGGACCATAATCAAATCCCACATCACGATAACAAATGTTGCCGGGCGATTAATTGTCTCAGAAATTATTGCGATAAACGATAATTGTTTGAAATTTGCCAATAATTAGTAATTATTGTCAAACTTAAGAAGAAATGTTGCTTAATTTGTTTTGCACGTAGTACCTTTGTTTGACCACCGGATGGCAGTATAAGGCTGTTTGAACCGAAGGATGGATAGTGAGGGAGCGAGCAGCGTGTCTCTAAGAAACTGGGAGGAAGGCCTCTTGACGTGACATGGGCTGTCTCTCCTTTATTCGGTTCTCAAAAAGGCGGACGCTCGGTGTGGTTTAGTGCTTCAGCATAGCATTTTTCACACAAAGCTTTTCATAAAAATCAAAAAAATAATGATGAAAAAAAAAAATCAGTAAACAAGTTCTCAGCTTCTTTTTGCAGAGAAAAACAACTTTTTACACAAAGACACAGGTTTCAACCATGAAGTTTAGATCTTCGACAAGACGGAGGTTTTTTCCCCGAGGTCGGCCTGTTAGCTTAGTTCGTACTTAGCTTCTCAGCTTAGCTGCTTTTAACGATCCAAAATTGCATTTTTGGATCGTTAAAACTGATTTTAAAGAGAAAAGAGAAAGGGAGGGATCAGTGAAGAGCACCAAAGTTGAGCCTTTTGTCATCCAGTGTCTTCAGTAGAAAGAGACAAGAAGAAACGATAAAGCCGATAAATGAAAATGAGGTTGATAATTATCATTTATCATGCGATTCATTGATTTATTGTTTATCGGACAGGCCTACCCCACAGCTGCTTTTTATTTATAGATATTGTAAATCTGAAAGTCTTGCTCCGGCTGGGAGAAGCATTAACCACAGAAAGTCCAGGACAGTCTTCTCAGGAGCTAAGAAAGAAAAGGACTGAGCATCAGGTTCAAGGATCGTCTCCAAGCAGCTTGATGTTCCTGCGACTACAGCTGTACAGATTATTCAGAGGTTTAACGTTCAGAAGACGGCGTCCCTGGATGTGGACATGAGGAAAACTGATGGATAATTAAAGAAACAGATGCCATAAACGATTACCAAAAAGCCAAGGACAACATTTAGAGAGATTAGAGGTGAACTCCAAGTCAAAGGTCATCAGTGTCGGATCAAAGCATCAGTCACTTTGTGGGCCAAAGTGGACTTAATGGAGGAATGCAGGAAGAACAACATTAACATCAAAGTTGAGATGAAGGAGATGACTGTGAATTTCAGAAGAGGCAAACACACCGACTACCCTCTGCACAAAGGAGGATCTGCGGTGGAAGTGGTCTCCAGCTACAAGTACTTGGGTGTGCACCTGCATGACAACCTCAGCTGGAGCAACAACACCCCCAGCCTGATGAAGAAAGCTCATCAGAGACTCTACTTCCTCAGGAGGCTGAGACGAGCTGGTCTGGGAAGCTCAGTCCTCACCTCCTTCTACAGGTGTGCAGTGGAGAGCATCCTGTGCTCCAGCATCAACGTGTGGCATGGAGGCTGCACAGCTGCAGAAAGAAAAGCTTTGCAGAGAGTGGTGAAGGCTGCACAGAAGATGTTGGAGTCAGTCTCCCCACCATCACAGACATCTACACCTCCAGATGCAGGAAGAGGGCCACCTGCATCATGAAGGACCCCACTCACCCAGCACATACTTTTTGCCCCGCTCCACTCAGGAAGGAGGTTGAGGAGCATTAAGTGTAGAACCACTAGACTGAGGAACAGCTTCTACCCTGAAGCTGTTCTCATAAATCCTTAGCCAGAAAAATCACTGTAATGACACTTTGATTGGAGATTTGACACTTAATCTGTGCTGCTGATTATCCATGCTGCTGATCTCTTGCCTTTACACTGCTGTATTCATACCCATCTGCTCACAACAGACTCATGTTCAGGCTGCTGTTTAATACACTGTAGTATATTATTTTTTGTTTAGCATATATCTTAGATCCTTGTATACCGTTTCTTCTTTTCTTGAATATACTTTATATTTTTGCTATTTTGGATGTAACTGGGCCCTTGAGTAAAATAAAATCGCTCCACCTCATGCACCACATGTGATGCGAATGACAATAAAGTCTCCATGAACCTTGATGGAGGACGACAGAGGAAACCAAATTATGAAAAGCCAGACTGGAATTTGCCTAAAAGATTAAAAAGCCACAAAACTTCTGAGACAAAGTCCTTTGAGCAGATGAGATTAAACCGAAGATTTTTGGCCAAATGTCTCCTCAGCTCCATGTTCACAGATTAAAAAAAAAAAAAACGCACACAAGAATGGCTCAGAACAAAAACATTCGACTGCTCTGAATGAGCCCAAGTCCTGATGAACATCTGTGGAAAGAGTTGAAACATCTGGAGAAGAAATCCTTTAAACCTGACAGGTTTGCTCACTAGGAGTGTCGACAGGTGGACACGTTTTTAGAAAAGGTTATAGAAATTGCAGCGATTGACAAAAGTTTGTGCAACAAAATATTAGATTATAAAAAAGGTGCCATCCTTTTTGTTGAGGCCGGTGTCATGAGTTAAGTTTTTATCATTCTGTAAGAAATGACTGATATTAGTTGATTTCTTTAGGGGTTTTTTTATCCACATTTGTAGATTTACATCAACAATCTAATAATTATGAGCCAACACTGGTGGATTATTGTGATGGAGGATCAAAAACCAAATCTGCCGTCATTTGCAGTTAACGCAGCTGGTCTGTGGACGACCCCGTGTTTCCTGCAGTTTATTTACATCCATTAAACCCCAGAAGCCTCCGAATGAATCGCTGCCGCCTGGGCATTGCTTAGTCCGGTTAATATAATCCTGAGGTGCAGGGGCGCCTAAAATCTGATTACACTTCTACAACACAGCCTGCCAGTCTAAGGCCAAGTAATTAAAGTGATTTGCTGCTAAATTAATATAGTTGCTGAATAATCTAATTAGAATGCAGTTACAGTGACCGTCAGACCTTCGTCTCTTTGCTCCCAGAGGACGAGAGGATGCAACTCGTCAGAAGATGCACGAGCAGAGGAAGCGGTATTCAAACACGCACGAGTCATTTTGAATTCTTAGAAGCGTGCACCTAAATCTAAATGAACCAGTAATTAACAATTGTCAATAGTTGTGCAGTGATGCTGAATAGTTTTAAACGCTACACCACCTCCATAAATCACATCTGATCAAGCAGTTGCTCACCACAGTTAATTTGTAAAATAGTTCCTTCTAAGCTTAAAATGCATCAGTCATCACTAGGCCTGTCACAAGAACAAATTTCGCTGCTAATTGTCTCAGAAATTATTGTGATAAACGATAATATTGCATGAAATTTGGCAATAATTAGTAATTATTGTCAAATTTAAGAAGAAATATTTTATAAAATTTGTTTGGCATGTAGTACCTTGTTGGACCACGGGATGACAGTATAAAGGCAGTTTGAACCGAAGGATGGATAGTGAGGGAGTGAGCAGTGTGTCTCTAAGAAAAATGCAAGGGAGGCCCCTTGACGTGACATGGGCTGTCTGTTTTCTATTTTTCGGTTCTCAAAATGGCGGACGCTCGGTGTAGTTTGAGCTTTTTAGTAGGCCTGTCGCGATAAACAATAAATCAATTAATCACATGATAAATGAAAGTTATCGACTTCATTTTAATTTATCGGCTTTATCTTTTCTTCGTGTCTCTCTCTTTCTACTGAAGACACTGGATGACAAAAGGCTCAACTCCGGTGTTCTTCACTGACCCTTCCCTTTCTCTTTTCTCTTCCAAATCCATTTTACCTATTCAAAATCACATTTTTGGATTGTTAAATGCAGCTAAGCTGAGAAGCTAAGCTATGAGCTAAACTAACACACCAACCTCGGGAAAAAAAACCTCCGTCTTGTCGAAGCTCCAAAATTCACAGTTGAAACCTGTGCCTTCGTGTAAAAAGTTGTTTTTCTCTGAAAAAAGAAGCTGAGAACTTGTTTACTGATTTTTTTTTATTCAAAGCTTTGTGTGAAAAATGCTATGCTAAAGAGCTCAAACCACACAGAGCGTCCACCATTTTGAGAACTGAAAAACAGGGCAGAGAGACAGCCCATGTCACGTCAAGAGGCCTCCCTCCCATTTTTCTTAAAGAGACACATTGCTCGCTCCCTCACTATCCATCCTTCCATTCAAATAGTCTTATACTGCCATACGGGGGTCAAAAAAGGTACTACACACAAAAATTAACCAACATTTCTTCTTAAATTAGACATTAATTATTATTGTCAAATTTCAAACAATATTTTTGTTTATCGCAATAATTTCTGAGACAATTAATCGCCCAGCAAACAAGTTCTCAGCTTCTTTCTGCAGAGAAAAAACTTTCTACACGAAGGCACAGTGAATTTTGGAGCTTCGACAAGACAGAGGTTATTTCCTAGAGGTCGGACTGTTAGCTTAGCTCGTAGCTTAGCTTCTCAGCTTAGCTGCTTTTAACGATCCCAAAACGCGATTTTGGACGATTAAAATGGATTTTAAAGAGAAAGGGAGGGGTCAGTGAAGAGCACCAGAGTTGAGCCTTTTGTCATCCAGTGTCTTCAGTAGAAAGAGAGAGACACGAAGAAACGATAAAGCCGATAAATGAAAATGATCTTCATAATTTTCATTTATCTTTCGATTAACTGATTTATTGTTTATCGCGACAGACCTATCAATCACTTCATCATTACTGTGATGCAAACCATTTCTTCCTCCAGACGCCTGCAGCTGTAAAACATCCCAAAGACTGCCTTGCACAGAAAGTAATTAAAGTTGATTCAGAGGGTTGCCAAGTCTTTGTTTTAAACCAGGTCTTATAAAAAGGCTAAAAGTACATTTATTCTCATTAACACGGTGTAGCTTAAAAAGCAATCCTCCCACCTTTACATAATTATATTTGTGTGTGCAGCTGCAATAATTACACATTTTGAAATGATCAGTTTATGCAATTTATATTAGTTGATCCAGAACAATGGAATATTGTTGTTTCACATTTGCATACTAATAGATTTTATTACATTTAAGTGAACTCGGGCTGATTTAATGCAACAGAATTTCATTTATCTCGCTTTCGGTTATATCGGCACAGAAATCTGTGAAGCTTTTAAAAGGTTAAGGATTTCCATCTACCGGTCAACTCAGAAGATTCTTTAGAGGAAAAACAAACAAACAAAAGTTATTTCCCTCATAGACACAGCAAACTTTTAACTTTCCTTCTTGAAAGCACGCAAGAACACCTCTTAAGGTCTGTGAGAGGAATTTCATTAAGATAAAATAAAATAAATGTATGCAAGTCTAGGTAACATCGGTTCCACTTCTTTTTAGAGGTCCGACACCAACAGTAGGACCCACAGAACTCATTAACGTCCATCAGAGCCGTTTGTACATTATCACGTACACTTTTCTCTGTTTAGAATCGAAAAATGGAAAGAAAGGGAATAATTGGAGTACAGAAGTGTTGAAGCTAATTCACTCCCGTGACTTCTGTGCTTTAAACTTTATAATTTTACAGAGAGCTTGGCCAGCGTTGCTCCTCTGAAAGTCTACTTTGGTCTGCAGTTTGAGGGTCATTAGCTCAGAACTAATTATTTGTCTTGGTTTTTACTCACTCAGACTTCATGGCCTTTTCCCAATAAGATCGGTTTCATCAAAGCGAGTCCAGCCTCGAGCGTTTCCTTTTCTCCAGTCAGCTGCGCTTGAGACTTTTATGCAACAGAATTTGAGCAAAGGAGAGAAGAAGAAGAAAAAGAGATGTCAGATTAGCTTGCCTCAATGCCTCCCATCCAATACACTTTAATGCCATCATCCCTCTTTGCCAAAGAAAAGATCTTCAGTTAGATAAATTATGACATTTGAGATGTCCACCTGTGACACTCAGAGGATTTGTCACTGGGTGAGGAAAACACATTCCAGTGCCAGGGCTGCCATGTCTCCTACCAGCAGCAAAACAATCTCCGTCTCTTTTCATTTGTCCTCCCACCACCTCCATCTCTGTCTGTTTTTACCACAGTCATTACATCTCAATGATCCCCCCTCAGTCCAATTCCCTTCTCTCTTGCCCTGCCTGCCAAAGTGTCTCTCTCAGCAACAGTAATTCTCATTAATTATCACTGCAGGCATGTTCTGGTGCCAGAAAGACCCAGGTGGCACGCCTCAGTTGAACCTTGTTCCTGTTGGAGAGTCGAGCTGGAACAGGCGGGGGTTAGACATTTAACCAACCCGTCAGTGAAAGCAGACGAACGGTTTAGCTGCTCTGATTGTACAGTCAAAGTCACAATCAGAGGGATACGTTTTCTGGAATAGCTGTAGGTTTAATGATTTAAAACCCTCAAAATTAAATATGCTCGGGTTGCAAAAGGTAAAATAGACTAATCTACTTGTTTTGAAAACTGTAGACGCACTCGGTAACATTTAATTTGTTCACAATCATCACCAATACTACTGTTAAAAATCTAAATGATCAGATGGTTAAAATATTAAGAATGTTCTAAGTACCAGCTAATTTCAGCCGTTATCAGATAAATCAAAGTTTTTTGTGGTAATTTCTGCTTCTTTCAGCTTAGTTAATTTATTTATTCTAATTTCAGTTTGTTGTGCTCGTTTCAGCTTATTTCTGCTAGTTTCAGTTATTTCAGCTACTATCAAGCCGTTTTATGCCAATTTTAGCCTTTTCAGCTAATTCCACATTTGTTTAGATCATTTAAGCTCTTTCTTCCTTCTGGTAGCTTAAGATTCTTTCTGGCTTTTCAGCTACTTTTCAGCTATTTTTTGTTGCTTACTTCTGCTTTTTTTTTTAGTTAATTTCCTCATTTTTAATAATTTCTGCTCATTTAAAGCCAATTCAAGAAACATGTTCTTGGTTTCAGTTCAAACAGTTGAAATTAGAATAAAATAAAAAAATCAAAATTATGAGATGGTTAAAATATGAAGAATATTCTAAGTCACTTTGATACAAATTAAACTAGAGAAGTTGCATTTCCTGCAAAAATGCAGTGTGAATTCTTATTGCTCAAGAACTTGTTGAAAAACTGTTGAAATTGGCTAAAAAAAATTTTTTTAAAAAGCTAAAATGTAGCTTAAATGGAAGAACAAACCTAAATTAGCAAAAGAAAAAACGTTTCCTGAATTAGCTTTAAATTACCATAAATTATTAAAAATTGGAAAATTAACTAAACAAACGCTGAAATAAGCAACAAAAAGTAGCTGAAAAGTCAGAAAGGATCTTAAACTACCAGAAGGAAGCAGAAAAAGCTTAAATGAACTAAACAAATGTGGAATTAGCCGAAAAGGCTAAAATTAGCATAAATCGACTTAATAGTAGCTGAAATAACTGAAACTAGCAGAAATAAATGGAAACAAGAATAAACTGAAATTAGAAGAAATAAGTTCATTAGGCTGAAAGACGCTGAAATTACCACAATTTTTGTTTAATTTAGCTGAAATTAGCTAAAAGAATAAAAAAGGGAGCTGAAAGGTAGAACAACTTTAAATTAGCAGAACACTGAAAGAAAACAAGTTTGCCCAATTAGGCTGAAAGAAGCAGAAGTGAGCGCAAAAATTTGAAAATTTTCTGAAAAAAGCTGAAATGAACAAACTGAGAAGTGGCTAAAAAGGTAGAAAGAAGTTTAAATTGAATAGAATGAAGTGTAGAGCACGGTTTGGCTGAATTAGGCTGAAAAAGTTGAAAAAAAAAAAGAGCAAAAAATGTGGAATTAGCTGAAAATACTAGAATTAACATTAAAAACAGTTAATTAGTACCTGAAATAGTAGAAAAAGCTGAAACTTGCAGAAATGAGAAAAAACACAAAAATGTTGTAGTTAGCAGAAAGAATCTGAAAGGAGAACAAAACAACTTAAAAACAGCTGAAAGTAGCTGAAATAAAGTTTAAATTTGCACGAGGAAGCTGAAAGAAGCTGAACCAGAACAAAATGTGAACGGAGCAGTAAAATGTTGTAAACGCATCTAAAGATTTGAAAGAGGTCAAACGAGCTCAATTCATTTTCTATGAGGAAAAAAAAAATGGCGGAAAAAAGCTAAATATTTCAAAAAGCTAAAGTTGCACCAAGACCAAAAGTCATAGCAGGATTGTCCTGAAAGAGCTGAACGTTTTGATTCACGATTTGTTGAAACAGATAAAAAATTGTGGAACGAGAAAGATGCCGAAAAATGTACAGAAGAAAAATGGATCACAAAAGAGTGAATGCTTCATAAACAAACATAAAGTGCCAATATCAGCCATATTGAATATAACAACTTTATGTTTTAATTTGTGAATTCACTTAAATTCTTGTAACCGTCCATTGTAAAGAAAAACTCTTTAAATCTCATGTGGTTTGGTTGATATTCAGTTTGAACATTTTATCAAATACTCTTGATATGTCTGCGTTTATGAATGTGTTAGCAAAATATCTCAAATCGCTGGAAGGATTTTAATGAATCTCTCAAAAGAGTAATAATTGGGTTGACCTCAACAACTGACTTTTGGAGTCAACCCAATTCAAGATGGCTGCCACAGCTAAGCAATCTCAGCAAACACAGAAACGGCTCTTTACAGCTGTTGACCTAAACTTTGGTGCGACTGGAGCTGAGACTGACTCCCAGCTTTTACTTTGAGAATTAAAGTAATCAATAACTATTGGAGTAAAGTGTGTCTGTTAGCAAAATATCTCATGAACCACAAGATATATTTTAATAAAACTTTCAGGTAGTAATTATTGATTGTACATCTAAAACGAATTATTCATTGCGGTTGATTCAAGATGGCTGCCACACATAACTGACCTTTAAAAAAAAGGGGGGGGGGGGGCTAAAATTCAGTCAGTTTCACAAATAACATTTGGTGTGGTAGTAGCTGAGAGTGGTAGTACTGAACGTAGCAACTCGTTATATTGAACATTATTTTCATAGTTTAACCAAAATGGCTACAACTCCATCTTCACTCAACATAAAATTTAAAGAATTCACATAAAAGGCGGCGGGAAAAGAGCATTCCTTCAAGGGAAGCTGAGCCTTTTATCTTTTTTATGCTTCAAATGAGAAGCACCTTAAATCCTAATGAAGTCGTCGTTTAAAATACGCACAGCCAGATAAAACAGCCGATCTATTCATGTCCCATCAGCAGCGATCTGAAGAATTTTATTACAGACTCAGACGTGTCTAAAGGTTCATGTGTTACATTGGGACAGTTTTCTGTAGGTGTAATAAGAGGAAACGTAAAAGAAGTGATTAAAAGATTGATTATTTCTCAGAGACTCACTACATGAAAAGACTTTCAGCAGTCTGCAGCTTTCATTCCGAGCTCAAACAGAGACACTAGAAATCACCGATTCTAAACCGTCTTTGTTTGTTGAGTCACTTCTGAAGAACACGAGTGACTTCGCTCCGTTCAGCCAATATGGAGGTAAAATGACCCTGATGCTTCAGGTTCTCAGGTTTTGTCTTTATAAAACAATAAAATAAAAAGTTGTGGATAATACTTTTTATAAAATGTAAATTTGACTTTTCTTCATTTAACTATTGAAAATTATGTAAATTTCAAGCTGATGTGAAATAACTCGCCGCCCCGACAGAAAATAATTTAATCATTTAGAACCCTTTTTCATAGGAATCACACAACAGCACTTATAAATAATTCATTATCATTTAGAACATGATGATGCAAAAACATTTGAGCCATATTTGTAATTGTTAAAATGTGCATTTATTAATGAGAAACATCTCTAAACAGAGTTGTTTCTAACTGAATGAGTGCCTATAACCTTTAGAGCAGGGGTGCCCACACTTTTTCATCACGGAGCTCCTTTTAAAAATGACCAAGTTAAAGTGACGACCCCGTTTACACAAGAACAACCGCTGGAAACGTTTGCATTTTTTCTGTTTATTTGGGGTAATAAACAATAAATGAGCTGGTTTACATGAAAACGCTGTAGTTTCCATGTCAGTCAGGTTGCCAGATAAGTAATGATGAACTATATAGTAATGTGGCTTTAAAGTTATAGTATTTTGACCTAAACTGTCATATGTTCAGAGTAAAGATATTCTAAGATGAAGTGTGTGTTGTGTTGGTTGAACATGTGCACAGAAAAGGAGGCGGTAAATAAGACGTTTAAAATTTATCTGGCAACCCGGATGCCAGGCTCAGCTGCATTCACATCGGGGAGTGGTGGCGCAGAGGTTAGAAGATGGGCCTGTGATCGGAAAGTAGCAGGTTCAACTCCTGGTACAGTCAACATCAAAATGTGGGTGGAAAAGGTGGAACACCCACACCTGCCTCCATCCTCATTCGCCCCACTCTGGGCCCCCGAGCAAGGCCCTTAACCCCCACCATCTGCTCCCTAAAAAACAAGTCTCTTGAAAATGAGTTCTCGTGGATCAAAGAGACTACCTGGATAATTAAAAGGGTAAATGAAAAAATAAAAAATAAATAAATTCATCGCGCAGGCAGCGTGTGCATGACAGTTGGTCCAAACTGGTGAAGACACCAACGTCTCTTTGGAGCCTGGATTTTATTAGTTTTGCTCCTTCATGCTGAAAAAGGTGAGCAGCACAAAAACAAAAAAAACTCTGCCATTTATTATAACCGTCGTTGTTCGTTATAACCGTCGTTGTTCGTTATAACCGTCGT
>NC_056509.1:44421614-44421771 GCF_014905685.2 Nematolebias whitei
ATTCATTATAACCGTCGTTATTCATTATAACCGTCGTTATTCATTATAACCGTTGTTATTCATTATAACCGTTGTTATTCATTATAACCGTTGTTATTCATTATAACCGTTGTTATTCATTATAACCTGTTATTCATTATAACCTGTTATTCATTAT
>NC_056509.1:44421781-44430039 GCF_014905685.2 Nematolebias whitei
TGTTATTCATTATAACCTGTTATTCATTATAACCTGTTATTCATTATAACCGTTGTTATTCATTATAACCTGTTATTTATTATAACTGTTGTTATTTATTATAACCGTTGTTGGTGCATAAAGAACTTTGGACTGTAGTCGTCGTAGTGCACACGTGCTACTTCACACTTTGAGCACTTTACTCCTCCGTGGGGGGTTCCCCTGAAAATCTCCACTCTGAGACCAGGAGTCAGAAACCTTCGGTT
This sequence comes from Nematolebias whitei, assembly GCF_014905685.2. Lineage (NCBI taxonomy): Eukaryota > Metazoa > Chordata > Actinopteri > Cyprinodontiformes > Rivulidae > Nematolebias > Nematolebias whitei. The sequence goes on from NC_056509.1 coordinate 44,422,027, forward strand.
TCAGAGAGAACAAGGTTGTTGTCTGTAAATGAACGTTTCACGTCGTGTAAACGGGGGCTCAGACTGGCTGCCCCGTCTGTCAATCAAGAGACAAATTTCATAGATGGATGACAGACTGACGTCTATTTTTTGAGTGCCATGTGATCTACAAATAATGCCTTTGAAATTGACAAGTAGATCGAGATCGACGTATTGGGCACCCTTGGTTTAGAGATTTTGATTTGCTCGTAATGACTCACTAAACTACTTGAGCTACAATAAACAAACGTAACTTTTAACAGTCTTAATTGGAATGAGTCAAATGCCTGGTTAGTCAGTATGCAGGATGTTCCAAACTGAGGAAGATTCATTTTTCAGCACACTACACACCTTCACCCATCTCGTATAAACTATTCAGCACTCGCAGCGTGTTTGCACGTTCAAACAGCTATCGGTGTATTTTATTACAAGCAGACTGAACGAGAACAAAGTCTCTCTCTGGGCCAAATGGTATCAAGGCAAACGGGACGACAAGGATCACAAAACGCTCACCCTCTGGAAAACAAATGGAAGATACCAGAAGTGGAAAAACATCTGCTTTGGAGGATTAGAGACGCGTTTGCTCCTCTGGGAAAATGACGAAACTGATAAAACTTCTGCAATCAGCTTCACCTGGTTGGTCCCTACCCCAGTATCACAGGATTTTTACAACACATCTCAAATAAAATGTCTTATCAAACCAGAGCACTTCATTGACAGGTTTTAAAAGAAATCTGACACTGGTTGGTGTTTTCCCATTGGTGCAAAGCGTCCACCTCTGGCTGGTGTAAGGATTGTTACCAAAAGTAAACTCCAACAGCTAACTTCTCCCTGAGAACTTTAATAAAAGCACGTCCTGGATGAGTTGGACCGTAGATTACGGCTCTGCACACTCATTCCACACAGACCACCTCCAGTCTGATCAAATTAAATGCATAAATCCTAACTCAGGAATGCAGCAGGAGAATTGTACTTCGCTGTGCACATTACAATTACTAAAATATATGGCTTTGAAGCAGGGAGCCTGTTCTTGTAAAATGTTAGGGAACATCGATAAGCTGCAGGAGACTGTTGGTCCATCTTAAGGCGTGTGCAAATGAGCGCAGGCAGCTCAGCAGTGCACGTTTAAATCTATAAAATGAAACTTTTAAGCATATTAAGCCATCGTAAATTGCATGTCTTGGAGCAGAAAGTTTTTAAAGCATACAATAAAAAGCCCTTCCAGACTGTGGGGTAATAACACAAGTGTGCTAACATAATTTAATAAAAGAAAAAAAAAAAAGGTTTTCATTAAAAGCACTCATTGCAAAGTCATGAAGACTTGTCAAAATAATTCATAAAGTAAGGAAATGCCCCAATGGATTATCACAGATGGTTAATATTCATTCATTATCTTTCACTCGCTTCCCTTTTCCATGTTGGAGGGTCGCTAGTGTCCATGTCCAGCAGAGACTGCACGAGGTGGGGGACACCCTGGACAGGTCTCCAGTCCATCACAGGGACACATGGAGACAAACAACCATTCATTCTCTCACTCACATCTATGGACAACTTCAGAGTTATCGATGAACCTAACGCGTTTTCAGTATGTGGGAGGAAACAGGAGTGCCCGGAGAAAGCCCACACATGCACGAAGAGAACTCCGCTCAGAAAGAACACCCAGGCCGGGATTCAATCCGGCAACCTTGTAGCTGAAAAGAAACAGCTCTACCACTGTGCTGCCAGGAAATGAGTCCTTAAATTGAATATCTTTAACCAACATGTATTCATTGAACCTATATTTATACAGTTTAGTCTCACGGAGTCACGAGGACTCGTTTTCAAGAGAAACACGTTTTACACAGATAACAGTACAGACAACAATTCAACAAAACGCAATTAAAATCAAATAAAAGACGTTATAAACACTGTCAAATCAGATGCCATACAAAACAAGGTGAAATACTAAAAACAATAACGTTGATATTTCTAATGACATGAGCTAAATGTTTAAAATTCCTTAAAGAAATCGAAGTGGACAGCTTCAGATCTTGTTGCACGGTGTTACAGGAGCAGAGTAAGAAACGGCCTTTTTGCCTCTGCACTGAGGGGACGCTGCAGGTAATGAGGTCTTGAGAGCGCATGTTGTAACTGCTCTGACGACGTGACAAGTGGGCGGAGATATAACGTGGCAAACCAAGGAGGGATTTTTAGATGAAATGAAACCAGTGTGAAAGCGTACGTGCGGATAATGATGACCAACTAACCAATGAGTGCAGTAATGGTACGGTAGATACAGCCAGTTATGAATCTTAGCGTGTCGTGGTAAACGGACTGTACTTATATAGCGCCTTTCCATCGTATCAAGATACTCAAAGCTCTTTACACTACTATCCGTGCCCTCATTTACCCATTCATACAGCACTATCTATACAAAGTCTAATCAGTGCTTTATCACATTCATACACCGATGGGACACACATGGTAGACAGCATCCAACATCTGCAAGGAGCAAGCAGGGGCATTCATGTCATGTAAATAATGTCACCATAATCCATGGCTGGTAGGAAAGTAGCAGCTACAAGGTGTTTCCTGGCATTCAGAGTTAAGCAAGATATTTTTCTGAAAAAGAAACCCAATTTCCAAATTTCCATTTCTTTATCAAGCTTTCAGCATGCAGTTTAAAAGAGAGCTGTGCATCAATTAAAATTCCCAAATAAGAATCCGCATACTCAATAGGAACACCATGCACAGATGAGATAGGAGGAAGAGTTGCTGGCACCAACTTTCCGTTAGAAAACAACATCCCTTTGGTTTTATCAGCATAGCATCAGTTTGCGATGGAACAAATCTGACTGGATGATGTTGAATGCCGACTAGAAGCTGGAAAACCTTAGCAACCGTGTTAGCTCGGCAATAAACAACTGTCGTCGGCATAGAAATGCAACGAGGCGTCAGGAATGTTTTGACCTACACCATTTAAAGAAATTGTAAAAAAAAGAGTGGGTCCTAGAACTGAGCTTTGTGGCACACCATTAGTGACCGTTAAATAGCTTGACAAAGTACTGTTGTGTCGAACACATTGCCTCCAATCAGAGAGATTGTTAGAAAACCAACAAACAGTGTGATCTGAAGAACCAATACCTAAGAGCTTATGACATAAGATGTCATGATCTACACTGAACGCTAAACAGTTTATGAACAGCTGCCGGCTACCGTTTGTTTAAGTACAAAACCGCCGAAGTGACATCAACAACAGTGACGTCCACAGAAGAGCTGTCGGGGATAAAGACGCCCAATAATTTTGATGTATCGTTATTAATTCACGCTCAGATTTGTTGAATAAAAGATAAATTACCAGCCTAGTAGAGGTCGGTCTCTTCTCGACTCCACCGCCCTGATTGATCCTCAATATTTATTCTTGCTGGTTGACTTTTTCTTTTTAGTTTAGCAGCAAATCCACTTTTGTATTCAACACGATTCTACGTTTGTCGATTCCATCATTTTGGTTTACCCTCACAGCCTATAGGGTCACATGACTCCCATTAGTCTTTTGTTTATATTGACTGTGGGCCCGCACTTCAGAATTGGATGACAACATATCCAAAGAAAATACTGAATTAAGCTTCAAACTGGATTTTAATCTTGTTCACGATCACCTCTTTACGTTTAATTTCATAATTTGCAATGAATATCTTTAAAACTAAACATTTCAAATGAAAGACGTTTAAGAAAACGTTCAAATGTTACAAAATTCATGTTGCTTGGAAAATCTTTGTCAATTTCTACATATTTTTAGAGAATGCCATGAAACTTCCAAATATTCTTTGAGCACATCGACCAGTTCAACATTTTGCTGATGAAATAAAAAAAGATTTGTCATGACGAGTCAAATTGGTTAACTTTTGGAATATAAGTGGGTAAAAACAAACTGTATATTAGCTGGTTCATAAATATGTTTGCACCTCCAGGAAAATCTATTTTGTTGGAGCAAAAGTTAAATAGGAGGTAAATACTTGGATGACAAATTGAATTCTGGATATTTTGTTATAATATGATCAGTAAAGCTTGTCATTATTTCAGCCCACTAACTAAGTTAAAATTATATACAGTAATTGTATAATAGATTAGATGGTTGTGGCAGGAAGGAAGAAAGAAAAATGACAAATTAAGTGGTTCAATCCAAGATTGCAGCTGAGTTTAACATCATGCTTAATAATGTTGATATCAACCCATCTTGTGCTTATAAGCTATTTTATATTAACACCAAAAAAAGAAATACACTTAACTTTCAATAGAACAGCAAAGCAACAGTAAAACAATATTAAAAAGTAAATATTAGAAAGTAATATCACCCAAAAAAAAAAGCAAAACAGCAACAACAGCGAGCCTTAAATATCAAAAACAGAAAAGCTGCTATGTTTAAACCTTTTTCTAAACTTTTAATTGACATTTTATAAAATTGAAAAGCACACTGACTCCAAACATAAGTCACAGCTAGCCAGGTGAAAATGACTTACCTGTATGGAGTCTGTTTACACAAGTCCATCTTCAATATAATCGATTATTAATTTATTTATTCCCAACTTAGTGACACATTGTCTTGCTTCGCTTCACATCTGAATAAACTACAAACCGCCGCAAACTTTGCATATTTCCCAAAACAAGTTGCTCCTCCGACTGCGTTTTAACAGAACAGCGGCGAAATTATTCATTCTGAAAAATAAAATTACAGTTATGACGTTTGTTAGCTTAGCTTAGCGTCCTAGCTCGTTAACAGAATCGATCTCACCTGTGGCTGCGCTCGAATGACGTCACCGACTTAGTTCCTGTTGCTAGGCAACCAGCAGAAGCTTAGCCAAAAAGCTAAATTTGATTTTTATTTTTACCTATTTAAAGTCAGTTTGAAAGAAATTCTGGTATTATGTTCAAGGATCTTAATAACAGCTTTTAGAAATAAAAGAAAAAAACCAATATCACTAGTAAAATAATACCAAAATGGTAGTAAAGTTAAAAAGCTCAAAGCTAATCTTAGCTAAAGCTAAGCTAGCACGTGCAGGCTGCTGCTCATTTTTCAGGTCTCTCTTGTAAATGAGTCCCCGAAGCCCAGTGGGATTAATATAATATAAATAAAGGTTGAATGAGTAATGCAGTTTAAAGTCAAGCTAACGGGTTAAAGTTATTTATGGATTTTATTTTTGTTTTTACCAAGTCATTATCCAAATTTAAGTTAGCTGCCAGAGCTCACTTTTGTTTTCAAAGTTGAGTTTTAATCTGTCACAGAAACAAAAACGTGCTAAACTGGGTACAGCATTTTATTTTTTACTACACATCAATTTTATAGACGCTGTTATAGTCGAAGTTTCTTTAATTGTCGTTCGCTCCACATGTGGTGGAACGAAATTGTGTACACAGGGTCCCAGTTACATCCAACAAAAGTATAAATTGTAAAAAAAAAAACAGTAATAAGATCTAAGATATAAACTAAGAAATACGTAATACGCTAAGCACTAATAGTACAAAAACAATACGCCGAACAACTGCAGCACAAACGTGAGTCTGTGTGAGCAGATGAGTACGAATGAATACAGCAACATGAATCAAATCAGCAGCATGAGATCAGCAGCATGGACATCAGCAGCACATATCAACAATCAAGTGGAATTACAGTGATCCTTTCACAGTGATAATTCCAATTAGGGTAGAAGCTGTTCCTCAGTCTAGTGGTTCGACACTTAATGCTCCTCAACCTTCTACCTGAGGGGAGTGGGGCAAAAAGTGAGCACGTTTTGTGGTAGTGTAGTTGAACAGTAGCAACTAAAAAGTTCCAACAAAACAGGTAGATCCCCAACTGGTGGCCAAAAAGATCATTCTCTCAGCCCACATTATTGTAAGAATTATTTACACACAAGCAGATACAGGAATCAGTTATGAAACCCAGGTCTGCAGAGTTAGGGACAGAAGTGCTTTAACCAAAGTGTTTGCTTCCATTGAGTTTATTAACGGTTTTCTATGGTTTCTATGGCGCCATGTTTGGAGTGGTTGATGACCCCTCATAGGAAATGCCTTTAGTAATTGTTCTTGCCACAGATGTCTGTTAGTTACAGTTTAAACATCTGCAAACTTTTAATTCTAGCCTAGTTTTATCCTAGACGTCAATGAATTGTTTAAATGTCATGGACGTCTCTGTAGATGTTTTAACACTGTAAATGCACAACCTCACAAGTTCCCTTTATAAAAAAAACACACACACAACTAAACAATGCATCACGGTGCAATCAGCCACATACCCAGGAGGTGCATTACAACAAACGACCATTAAAATACTTGACATCTACAGGAACTGCTCTCCTCCTACAGTACGCTGATTGAAGCTTTTTGGTCACACTCGCCAACAACAAGGCCCTCGCCTAACATTTCTGACTCATCGGTGCCTTTAATGCTCACTAAACAAATTGTCTTTGTTAGTGACGAAAGAAATATATGCAGAAACTTTAAAAAGTGTTTTTAAAACTTTATAGAATCCTCGTTGTTGTTGAAGTCTAGACAAAGAGAACAGGCATGTTTTTACAGCCGTCTCAAACCAAACTCCCATTTAATCAATTTGACATTAAGCTTGAACAGGGAGGTCACTCTGCTAACTTCAGGGATTGGAATTAAATGAGTTTCTACATGGAGAGTGCTCAGTCTCTCAATGGGAATCTGACAGCATAAAATAAAGGGGCTTAAGTAGTGTCTTATGTTTGCAGTGTGCATTCATCAGAAAAAACATAATTTGCTCCTTCAAAAACCACCACAACTTATGATTTAATGACAATAGGCATTTATTGCACATCACATTTCAAAAGATGTTAACCCTGATTCTTTTGAATTTGAGTTCTTAGCGGTTGGTTGTGTGCATCAAGAGTAAATATAAGTTTTAAAAGCAAAAAGTTAAGAAGATTTTTACAGTCAATATTTTAAAAATGCATCCCAGTAGATCAAACAATGAGCCAACCGGTGGATGAATTTTAGTAAAACCTACAGGAAGTAATCATTCAATTCAGTTCAGTTCAAGTCAAAAATACTTTATTAATCCCAGAGGGAAATTAAATGTTGTAACTCATCATCCTGGTTTCATTAGAGTTGTTCTAGATGCTGATGCTGTGGGCAGGAAGGATCTCTTGTACTGGTCTGTCCTACAGCAGATCTGAAGAAGCCTCTGACTGAAGACACTTTGTTGTATGACAGTCTGATGAAGAGGATGCTGAGGGTTGTCTATAATGTTCTTCATTTTATGAAGAATCCTTCTTTGTACAATCATCTCCAGAGGTTCTAGAGGAGTCCCCAGAACTGAGCCAGCCTTCTTTATGAGCTTGTTGATCTTTTTTAAGTCACTTGCTCTGGTGCTGCTCCCCCAGCAGATGATGGCAGAAGAGATGGCGCTCTCTACAACAGACTTATAGAAGATATGCAGCATCTTGCTGCAAACGTTGAAGGACTTCAGCTTCCTCAAGAAGTACAGTCTGCTCTATCCCTTCTTGTAGATGCTTCACTGTTGCATTTCCAGTCCAGTCTGTTGTCCAGGTGAACCCCAAGGTATTTAGACTTCTCCACCTCCTCCACTTCTTCTCCCATGATGGAGATAGGGTTGGACCTGTTCCTGTTTCTCCTGAAATCTACAATCATCTCCTTTGTTTTGTTCACATTCAAGATGAGATGATTGTTTCCACACCATGCCACAAAGCGGTCCACCCTGTACTCAGCTTCTTGTCCATCTCTGATGCACCCGATCACTGCAGAGTCATCTGAATATTTCTGCAGATGACAGGAGTCTGTTTTATACTGGAAATCTGAGGTGTACAAGATGAAAAGGAATGGTGAGAGTACAGTACCCTGTGGTGCTCCTGAGCTACTGACCGTCTGGTTAGACAGGTGGTCAGTAGCTCAGGAGAATTCATTTCATTGAATGTACAACCTAATTTAATATGCTCAGGGATTCACAAACTTTTCCATGCCATGCCATGCCCCCCCCCC
>NC_056509.1:44430139-44431255 GCF_014905685.2 Nematolebias whitei
GTCACGAACATCATTTCTCGCAGAGAGACATCAGTCGGTACGGGCCTGCGGATTTATCATTTCGCCCCCCTCCCCCCCCCCCCCCCCCCCCCCCCCAAACAGCATTAACTTCTGGCTGAGGCCCCCCCTCGCAAACCCTCAAATACTGCTAAAAAATATTAATTAATTAATTCAACCCTTATTTAAACAGGTAAGTCACATTGAGCCTCGAAGACTCATTTAGAAATATGTAAAGAAACATCAACCTTTAGAATGTTTTAACTTTTATTCACTATATTCAATTGATTATTACAGCTGCTGAGCATAAAAATGTTATTAATTAACATGTTTTAAAAACTGTATTATATTCCCACAGAACAAAACAACAACTTTTCAACAAATTGTTGACCAGAGGAACAAATCAAAATAAATCTAACCTCTTTCTCAAGCGTGTTTACCTGGAAATGACAGATACAGATTGCCCTATAGTGGGTAATTTTTATTATTATTATTACTATTTTTTTATTTTTTGCTTTTTTAATCTTTTTCTCTCCAGCTTTCTGGGACGACCCTAGCGCCCACTGGCGGCCCCCACTTTGAAAACCACTTCTAAGCAACCAAGGCAACACAAAAATGTTAGTAATTCAGTAAATTTTACAGATATTGTGCTAACATTTGGTGTTGTAGTATCTGAGAGTAATTTATAACCCATACTCTAAGTGCTACTTACAGAACCTCTTGCTTATAATGTTATCATTAGCTGTTCATGTCAACCCTGTTTATCTGGTCGGATTCAGTAAAACTTTCAGAAACTGTTAGACACAGACATGAAAATGTGTTTTACAAAGATCCAAACATTGATGCACCCAAACAAATACATCATTTATACTAATAAACCTACATAAAACAAGTGAATGTAGTTTTTTTATTCATTTGTTTACGCCTTCCTTAATTTCTTTTTTGTTTCTCCTTTGACATGTTATTTCTTTGGCATTCACAGGGGTGTGCTGTAGCGAACTCAGGACCCCAAGTCCCCATGGACCTGGATGTCGTGGGATCCGTATCCTGAAGCCCCGTGAAAAATGTGAAGTGAAAAACCACCAAGCAGGACTTGTAGTCAAGTAATAATATAGAAAA
>NC_056509.1:44434265-44446373 GCF_014905685.2 Nematolebias whitei
CAGTAGTCCCTCGTTTATCGCGGGGGATCCGTACCCTGAAGACCCGCCATAAGTGAAAATTCATGAAGTAGGAATAATAGTACTAGTAGTAAGTAGTAGTTTATTTATTATTTATATAGATGGATATAAAGGCATTTTAAACCCTTCCCACACTCTTACAATATTCTAAACGATGTTTCTAAACGCTAAAGCTCTAAAAGAGCGTCATGATTTCAGCTCTCTGCCTCCTCTGCTCTTTGACACCTGCAAGTGCTCTTGGCCACGCCCACTTCTCAGCTCTGCACGCAGAACAGCTGATCAGCTGCAGCAGGAAACCTATCCTGCAGTATGGGCTGCACAAATGTGCAGCAGGTGCTAAATAATTTAAAATAATTTATTTTAGATAAAACTTCCATCTATCGTGTGGCTCATCCATCAATCAGCCAATTGTGTGTCAAGTCCAATCTTATTTTGAAAAACCGCGATAGAGCAAATCCACGATTAATGAACCACGAAGTAGCGAGGGACTACTGTAATTCTTTTCAGTCGCTACATTTAAAGGTTTTTCATTAAGCCACAAGCCCAGGTTGTGTCAGGAGGGACATCCGGCATACAACAATTGCCAAATATTTAATGCGAGTTCGCTTGCTGTGGCGACCCATGAAGCCAAAAGAAAGTTATTGTTGTTGTTGTTGTTGTTGACCAGAATGGCATGGACGCATGTTTCTAACCACAAGGTGATTTTAGTCTGAAACATTTAACATGAAAGCTGGTGATATGCACCGCTTCCAGGAATGCAAGGCCTTTCATTTTTATTTGTTCTGACGTCAGAAAGGTGCTATTTCATTTGTTTACACAATTTATATAAAAATTGATATTTTAACATGATGATTGATTCAGGCAGGAACCAAAACTAACACAAGTATACAAAGACAACGCCTTTCAGTGGAAAACATGAAGCAATTCAATTACATTACAACACATTTATTCAGTTATTTATGCACAAAACTGCAAAAAAATGCTTCATGATTTGATTCTATAAATTAAAAAAACTCATTTGAACACTGAAATGAGGTTAAGTGGAATAAAGTAGACAATAATGCAGGTATTTGCTGCACTAAGTTCTTTTTTTTTTACTAGATGTTCCATCCAGTTAAACCCAGGTACCAATTTGCATTTGCACTTTTTAAAACTTCCTTTCAAATTAAAGTGTTTCACACAGAGTGTGCAGATTTTTACTTCCCATATAGGCATAACAAAATAGAGACTCTTATTAGTTTTTTTTTTTTCAACAAATGCATCAAAACGTATATTGTGCTCATCCAATATTTTTTAACAAACCACAAGAGGAGAAGTTCTTTCAGACGTGGGCAGACGACTCTTTACAACATTTTCCTCCTGCAGAAATACTCAAGCGTGACTCTGGTCATCGGGTCTTGTTGCACTGCGGTGATATGAAAGCAGCATCCCTTTCAAAGCTTGTAAAAAAACACACCATGGCTCCAGTTTCCTCAAGTCAACGAAAACTAATGAGGCTTTCTGTTTCCTGACACCTTTGCTTACAAGCTTGTTAAAAAAGAAATGTTACCCTGAACACCTGATCCTACCTGGATTCTTATTGAAACGTCAGCTTGCATCAATTTCTGCTTCATCCATCCGTCTTTACCTACTTCATCTGTTCCGGGTCACGGGGGTCACTGGTGCTCATGTCCAGCAGTCACTGTGCTAGAGGCGGGGGGGACACCCTGAACAGGCCGCAAGTTCAATTTCTGTTTTTCGCTCAAAAATATTTAAACAATTCTGTCATTTCTTACTAAAGTAAAGTTGATGAAAAAGTCTGAATTTAATTAGGATTTTCTGAAATGAATACAGAAAATGTGCACGTACGGTGTACACATGAAAACCTGAACAACTGAAACTTAAGTTGCATCATAGCAGGCCTGCATGTGTGAGTGCTGCTGAAATGTCTGTCCTTCTGGAAGGTTCTCCTCTCTCCACAGACCAATGCTGGGGCTCCGTCAGATCAACGATGGGGGTCTGGCTCAGCTCTAAAAGGCTCTTCTAGTCTAATCATTCATACTGACCTGGCAGCCAGCTCTAGGAAGAGCCCTGGTGTTTCCCAATGTCTGCTATTAGGGATTGATGGAGGCCACTGTGCTCACTGGGACTTTTAAAGCTGCAGGAATCTGCTTCCACAGATCTGTGCCTCGGTGCAATCCTGTCTCAGTGGTTTACAAACATGGACTTCATGGCTTGGTTTGAGCTCTGACATGCACGGTTAAACATAAGGCCTTAGGTGTGTGTTTTTCCAAACCATGTCCAAGCTAATACATTTACCCACGTGCACTCCAGTCGAGTCGACGTGTGACAGATGAGAAGTGGTGAAGACGGAGCTGAACTGCAAGGCGAAGCTCTCCGTTTACGGCTCGATCTATGTTCCTACCCTCACCTGGTCACGAACTTTAGCAGAGACTGAAAGGACTGGATTCTCCCTTAGAGACAGGGCGAGAAGTTCACTTATCCGGGAGAGACTTGGAGTAGAGCTGCTGCTCCTCCACCCAGAGGAGGCTGTTGAAGAGGTTTGGGCATCTGGTGAGGATGCCTCCATACAGAGGTTTTACGGGCACGTCCAACTGTGAGGAGACCCCGGGAAAGACCCAGGACACGAGACGACTCAACAGGCAGTGTTTTCAACAAGCTGCTTTTATTGTTTGTAACAGAGAAGAAGTCAAAGAAGATGACAGCAGCAGAGCATCCAGCCTGGTATAGATGCAGTGGATGATGGAGATGAAACATCAGCCTTCACTCTGCCAAACAAACCCAAAAGACATTTTCCAAAGATATCCCAGACTGAGTGTGGAGTTTTGTGTAGAAACTTATTTCCAGGATATTTTAATACTCTGTACCACATGTGGTGAAAATGACAATAAAGTTGACTTGAACTTGAGATGAAGATATTTTTAGCTCCTGGTGACTTACAGTAGGGTCGGCTGATTGAGGCGTGGATGAGAAGGCAGAGGATCTCCAGCAGGTAAGGTCCAGGTTTGTAGATGCAGCAGTGACAAGGAAATGCAGGAGGCAAGTGGATGGATGGCTCAGGAGCAGCTGAAGCAGGAGCTTCACAGGTAAGTACCAGCACGGAGAGTTCAGGTTGATAGGTGAGCGGACCAGCGGGGAATGGAGCTCATCTGTGGACCCTGGAGCCAATTGGTGTAATGACCTCCAGCTGCTGCTCATTGGAGCTCAGGAACCTGGAGGAAGCGCTGAAAGCTCTACATCAACAGGACTGGTCAAAGAAAGGTTAACAAATGCATCAAATATTGTCTAAACCAAGGTCCTCTCAGCTGAGGGTTCCAGTCGTCCAGATCTATACAATGCATTTTAAAATAACTTTTCTAATATGATTTAATCAGTTTTTCATTGGCAGAAAGGTCGCCAGCTGGGCTACATGTAGAGCGGCCCATTAAAACCACTTCGGATCTTTTAGCGCTGCCATATTATTCATTTAAGTTTATTTGCTTTATTCAAACCACCGGGAACCAAACTCCTGCATTTTTCCCTTATATTAATTTGCTTTAGATGAAGAGAGAGAGAGAGTGCGTCATACAAATCAGAGAAGTCCCTCATTGTTCTCCCTCTGTGTGCTCTACAGCCAGGACATTTTTAAAGTTCCCTGCTGCTGTGCTGGGATTATTGGCAATGTGATCCCAGTGTCACTGCAGCTCAGGGGGCCTTCAGGGATCCAGGTCTCCGTGTGGCTGGACCACCCCGTCCAGACTTCCTTTGCTGAGTGTGCAGCGAGGTCATGTTAGATCAGCTGACATGCTGCTGCGGTCTGCATGAACACGGATTAAAGAGTTGTTCTCGCCTCGAGGCTGCCAGCGCGGCCACGGTCACCTCCCTGTGAGCCCAGCACACTAAAACCAGTCCTTTCACAAACAGCCTGCTTCTGAATTAAAGACGGCCTGCGGCCTTTCACACCAGATTATCAACTACGATCATCTGTGTGGGAAACTCTGAAAAAAAAGTGACGCCATATAGAACGAAAGCTTGTGTTGTGAATGATCCTCAGCTACTACCACACCACATTTTAACTAAATGTGTGTAAAACTGACTGAGTTATGATCATTTTTCTGTCGGCTGATGTGGATTAGCTTTGGCAGCCATCTTGATTTATGCTGACACCTGTATTTGTAATTGTTTTTCTACATCTTAGTGAATTATTTTTTGTTTTCGGTCTTGTCTGAGTGTCACTACAATGTCACAATGCAAATTTTTACGAAGCATTTGTGATCCATTTGTCTTCCGTGTATTTTTCAGCACGTTTTTCGTCCCGCAGTTTTGAAGCTATTTCAATAAATCGTAAATCAAAACGTTCAGCTCTTTCAGAACAATCCTGCCATGACTTTGGGCTTTGGTGCAACTTTAGCTGTTTTAAATATTTAGCCTTTTCTGCCAGTTTTTCCTCATAGAAAATGAACTGAGCTCATTTTACATCCTTCATATCTTTAGATCTGTTTACAACCTTTTACTGCTCCTTCCACATTTTGTTCTGCTTCGGATTCTTTAGCTTTGTGCAAATTTAAACTTTTTTCCAGTTGATTTCTGCTTTTTTTTTTTTTTTTTCAGCTGTTCTGAGCGCCTATCAGGATCTTTCTGCTAACTACAACATTTTTGTGCTTCTTCTAACTTGTTTATGCTGATTTCCGCTTGTTATGCTCCGTTTAGTTATTTCTGCACGTTTCAGCTTGCTCTGCTATTTCAGCTACTATTTAACTAGTTTTATGCTAATTGTAACCTTTTCAGCCAATTTAGGCAAAAATGTGCTCTTTCCACTTCCTTCTGGTAATTTAAGCTCCTGTCAGCTTTTTTTAAGCTACTTTTCAGCTGTTTTTTGCTAATTTAGCTTTTTTTTTTTGTTGCTAATAATTAACAGGAACATGTCTGCATTGGCAGGCAGCACGGTGGCACAACTGGTAGAGCTGCTGCCTCTCAGCGAGCAGGTCCCTGGTTCAAATCCCAGTCCGGGGGCCTTTCTGGGTGGAGTTTGCATGTTCTCTCCATGCATGCGTGGGTTTTCTCCCACAGACCAAAAACATGCATGTTAGGCTGATTGGTAACTCTAAATTGTCCCTAGGTGAGAGAGAGAGGGTGAATGGTTGTCTCGTTTGTCTCTATGTGTCCCTGTGATGGACTGGAGACCCGTCCAGGGTGTAACCCGCCCCTCGCACAGTGATTGCTGGACATGGGCACCAGCGACCCCCGTGACCCAAAAATGGAATAAGCAGGTAAAGATAATGGATGGATGTCTGCATTGAGTTTTGCCAGGAACTTAACAGATGTTTAAAGCCACTCAGAGAGGTCAAGATGGAGAGCTTCAGATCTTCCTGGAATATCTTGCAAAAAGATCTGAAGCTCTCGACCTTGACCTCTCTAAATGGTTTTAAACATCTGGCAAAACCCAATGCAGACATGTTCCTGTTTTTAGTTTCCTACACCGCCTTATAATCTAGCTGTTTGTTTTTTTTCTCACTACTTTTCTTTTTAACTGTCCTTTTGGTTGCTATTTTGTTTTGATTAAAAAAATTTAAAAATTAAATTTGTACGCCTCTTTTATAACCGTCTATTGTTGTCGTTGTTGTCATCACTCTTTGTTGAAATCAGGTCTCTCTTGTAAATGAGTCCTCGAGGCTCAGCGGAATTAACCTGTCTAAATAAAGGTTGAATGAATGAATGAATGAATGAATGAATGAATGAATGAATGAATGAATGAATGAATGAATTTCAGCTAGTTTTCACATTTTGTGCTCACGTCTGCTGGGGTCCTTCTTTCAGCCTAACTGGATAAACGTTCTTTCTGCTTTCTTCTGCAAATTGAAGCTTGTTCTAACTTTTCAGTTAGCTTTTTAGCATTTTTAGCTAATTTCAGCTGTTTTCAGATAAATTCTATATTTGTTGTAATTTCTGACTTTCAGCCTAATTAACTTATTTCTGCTAATTTCAGTTTAATATGTTACTTTCAGCTCATTTCTGCCAGTTAAAAGTTATTTCAGCTACTATTTAGCTGTTTTATGCTAATTATAGCTTTTTCAGCTAATTCCAATTTTTTTTTCAGCTAATTTCAGCTCTTTCCAATTACTTCTGGTAGTTTAAGCTTCTTTCTGCCTTTTCAGGGGTTTTTCCGCTAATTTCAGCAAAGTTTTTTTTAGCTAATTTCATATTTTTGTACTGATTTCTGCTTATTTAAACCCATTTCAGCAAATATGTGTTCATTCTGCTTTCTTCTGCTAATTTAGACTAATTCTTCCATTTCAGCTACATTTCAGCATGTTTTTTAAGCTATATTCAGCTGCTTTTGTAATTTATGTGACTTTCAGCCTAATTAACTTATTTCTGCTAATTTCAGTTTAATATGTTACTTTCAGCTCATTTCTGCCAGTTAAAAGTTATTTCAGAGTCAGAGTCAGAGTCAGAGTTTCTTTATTGTCATTCGCACCTCATGTGGTACATGTGGTGGAGCGAAATTATGTACACAAGGTCCCAGTTACATCCAACAATAAAATGTATAAGAAAAACAGTAATAACATCTAAGATATGAACTAAGAAAAACATCAACTAAATATACACTAAGCACTCATAACATAAAACATTGAACATCACCACAAACATGAACATGAGTCTGTGAGCAGATGTGCACGCATGAACACATCAACATTGAAACAGATCAGCAGCAACATGAAACAGATCAGCAGCAACATGATATGGTTTTTCACAGTGATTATTCTAGTTAGAGATTCATGAGTCTAACAGCCTCAGGGTAGAAGCTGTTCCTCAGTCTAGTGGTTCTACACTTAATGCTCCTTAACCTCCTTCCTGAGGGGAGTGGGGCAAAAAGTGTGTGTGCTGGGTGGGTGGGGTCCTTCATGATGCAGGTGGCCCTCTTCCTGCATCTGGAGGTGTAGATGTCTGTGATGGTGGGGAGACTGACTCCAACAGATTTCTGTGCAGCCTTCACCACTCTCTGCAAAGCTTTTCTTTCTGCAGCTGTGCAGCCTCCATGCCACACATTGATGCTCGAGCACAGGATGCTCTCCACTGCACACCTGTAGAAGGAGGTGAGGACTGAGCTTCCCAGACCAGCTCGCCTCAGCCGTCTGAGGAAGTAGAGTCTCTGATGAGCTTTCTTGATCAGGCTGGTGGTGTTGTTGCTCCAGCTGAGGTTGTCATTCATGTGTACACCCAAGTACTTGTAGCTGGAGACCACTTCCACCGCAGATCCTCTTATGTTCAGGGGGGTGTAGGTGTTTTTGTTCCTTCTGAAGTCCACAATCATCTCCTTTGTCTTCTTCACATTGATGTGAAGGTTATTCTCTCTGCACCAGCTCTCCAGGTGTTCCACCTCCTGCCTGTAGCTGGACTCATCATTGTTTGTGATGCATCCCACCACCGCTGTATCATCTGCAAACTTTACAATGTGACAGCCTGGATGGGTAGCTGCACAATCATATGTGAGCAGAGTAAACAGGAGGGGGCTCAACACACATCCCTGAGGAGAGCCAGTGCTGAGGGTTATGGTGGAGGAGGAGAGGTTGTGGATCCTCACTAACTGTGGTCTGTTTGTTAAAAGGTCTAGTACCCAGTTGCAGATGGAGGGGCTTAGTCCTAGTGTGACTAAGCCCCTCAGCTACTATTTAGCTGTTTTATGCTAATTATAGCTTTTTCAGCTAATTCCAATTTTTTTTCCAGCTAATTTCAGCTCTTTCCAATTACTTCTGGTAGTTTAAGCTTCTTTCTGCCTTTTCAGGGGTTTTTCCGCTAATTTCAGCAAAGTTTTTTTTAGCTAATTTCATATTTTTGTACTGATTTCTGCTTATTTAAACCCATTTCAGCAAATATGTGTTCATTCTGCTTTCTTCTGCTAATTTAGACTAATTCTTCCATTTCAGCTACATTTCAGCATGTTTTTTTTTAGCTAATTTCAGCTGTTTTTCAGCGATAAGCATTCACACTGCATATAAAGTTTCTCTAGTTGCATTAACATTCAATAACAGATTGTAAATAATAATTTACTGTATCGGTGGCCACAACAAATAAACCTCATTTGTTTTTCAGATGAAGGTACATAAACTAACTCTTATTATTTTTTATGTGTTCAGTTTTCTTTGACTTCCTTTTCCACCCTGAGGCAGCCATGTTTTGTTTTAGTCTTGTTTTTAAATTCTACGTTGCATGAATAATTTTTAAATGCCATAAAAGTCGCATTTGATTAAAGAGGCCACAATCCCATTTTGGCATGAAATGTTTTTGTTTCTAACAGCCAGGGGGGGAAGCTGTTTAGTCACGACTAAAAACACAAATGACGCTTAAATTTCAATCCCGTTGAGTGAATACGTCTCGGTAGGTATCCGTAAAGAAAAAGTTCGGTCTATTATTTATTATTTAATTCACATATTTGTGCTCAACTTAAATAGAAAAAATGATATAAACTTAATGATGTCACAAAATTAAATCCAATTTAAGAGTTGATATTAAAACAACGCAACAATTATTTTCAGTCATAACAGCCACAACGTTTTCTATTGTTCTTGGCATCTACAGGAAACTGAAAGGCCCAGAAAAGCTCGACACAACGAGCTTGGTATCCAGTGAACGAGTCTTAAGTACCAATCAGTGCAAGCAGAGCAGCAGCTGCGTTAGGATCCAGGCGAAGCTTTTTTAAAAACCTGTTCATGAACGCAGGAGAAGAAGATGCTATAGAATCAGAAAATAAATGCTCGTTTTGATGCACATATCTAAGGATATACACTAAATGAATGCTATACATTAATATATATATATATATATATATATATATTAAACAGCAGCCCAGACATGAGTCAGCAGTGAGTAGATGGGTATGACTGAATTCAGAAGCATGAGATAATCAGCAGCATGACATCAGCAGCATGGATAATCAGCAGCACAGATAAGTCACATATCACCAATTAAAGTGTCATCACAGTGATTATCCTGGTTAGAGATTCAAGCTGTTCCTCAGTCTAGTGGTTCTACACTTAATGCTTGTCAACCTCCTTCCTGAGGGGAGCGGGGCAAAAAGTGTGTGTGCTGGGTGAGTGAGGTCCTTCATGATGCAGGTGGCCCTCTTCCTGCATCTGGAGGTGTAAATGTCTGTGATGCTGGGGAGGCTGACTCCAACAGGCTCTGTGCAGCCTTCACCACTTTCTGCAGAGCTTTTCTTTCTGCAGCTGTGCAGCCTCCATGCCACACGTTGATGCTGGAGCACAGGATGCTCTCCACTGCACACCTGTAGAAGGAGGTGAGGACTGAGCTTCCCAGTCCAGCTCGTCTCAAAGGGCTGGTGTGGCAGCAATAACTGATACAAAACCACACAGAGGAGCATGAGAGTGAGGACCGAGCTGTTTAGCATAATCCAAAGTAATGAGCCGCTGGTGAGGTGGAGACGAGGGACGTTTAAAAACCAAACAGAGTGAGACTGAAAGTTGGAACACCTGGGCTGATGATTGATCGGCAGGTGAGTGTGAGGTAAATGGGTGATGGCACAAGAAATACAAAAATAAAAGAAATCTGGACTGGACAGGAAAACAACAGAACCCAAAGGAAAACAGTTGCAACAGATACAGTGTGTATCAGTTTAAACCTTTTAGGGAAATGACAAGAAAACTAGAGAAATGTGCATTTTTCAGTGGAAGCACAGCGAGAACGTGAATGACCCCTGAAATGTGAGAAGCTTAAATTGAGCGGAAGAAGTTAAAACAAGTGGTAAAGAAGCTAAAATTTGCAAAATGGTAGCTAAAAGCTAAATGTGGCTCATGTGCTAAAACCTCAAAGAACCTAATGTTTTTTTTGTTAAAAACTTAAAGTAGCAAAAAACAATTGCTCAAAGCTAGTTATATTCAAAAACTAAAAACTGCTAAATCATAGACAAAAACTAAGATTAACTAAATTGTAGCTAAGAGCTAAAATAAGCTTAATGTTAGGTAAAAGTTTAAATGAGCAAAACCCTGAACAAAAGTTGCAAAATAATAACTAAATTAAAAGTAATAAAACAGTAGCTAAACACAAACTAGAAAATCAATACTTTAACGGCAAATGTAGCAAAACTGTGGCTTAAAGCTAAAATCAGCAATCAGTGGCTAAAAGCTAAACAGAGTAAAACAGTAGGTAAAAAAAATAAAACCACAGCTAAATACAAAAATGGGCAAAATGATAGCTATAGGCTAAAAAGTGCAAAACAGCAGTTAAATGCTAAATGTAGCAAAACTGTGGATAAAAGATCAAATTAGCAACAAAATAGCTAAAAGCTTAATGTAGCAAAATACAGTAGCTCAAAGCTAAAATTTGCTAAGCATTAGTCAAAACCTGCTAAATCATTGCCAAAAACGATGATTAACTAAGCTGTACTTAAAGGCTAAACTGAGCAGAATTGTAGCTAAGAGCTAAAATAAGCTAAATGCTAGGTAAATTCTAAAATCAGCAAAACCCTGGAAAAAAAGTTGCAAAATAATAACTCAATTAAAAGTAATAAAACAGTAGCTAAATACATAAACTAGAAATCAGTACTGTAAAAGTAAATGAAGCAAAAGTGTGGCTTAAAGCTAAAATCAGTAATCAGTGGCTAAAAGCTAAATGAGTAAAACAGTAGGGGGAAAAAGTAAAACCACAGCTAAATGTGAAAATGGGCAAAATGATAGCTATAGGCTAAAGTGTGCAAAACAGCAGTTAAAGGCTAAAAGTAGCAAAAGTGTGAATGAAGGATAAAATTAGCAACAAAATCGCTAAAAGCAGCATCAGAAGACAAAAACAGAGCAAGCAGCTGAAGCAGATTTGGAACAGTGTCTCAGTGTATGTGTATGTGGAAAATTTGTGTAAATAAAGTTAAATAATTCAACAAGTATGAAAGTTACAGTCAGTAAAAGCCACTGGACAATGTTCTGATCAGGCCAAATGTTTTGATGGATGAATTATTAAAATGGAACAAGCATATGGAAGTAGTTTAAAAGTAAAAATAAAAAAAGTATGA
Organism: Nematolebias whitei; assembly: GCF_014905685.2. Classification (NCBI taxonomy): domain Eukaryota; kingdom Metazoa; phylum Chordata; class Actinopteri; order Cyprinodontiformes; family Rivulidae; genus Nematolebias; species Nematolebias whitei. The sequence goes on from NC_056509.1 coordinate 44,445,286, forward strand.
AAGAAAACAACAATGTGAACGTTGAACCAGAGTTCACCAACGTTCATAAATATGTGAAATTTTTATGGTTTTGTAAAACGATGTATTCTGCTAAATATGTTGGAACACACAATCTGTGCTTTTAAAAAAAAAATCCCAACAATGTCGGACTGAAAAATCAAACTTCCCACTTTTTTTTTTTTTTTTTTTAAACAAGCCAACGTTAAGAACCCCTCCATATGTTTGTTCTTACTTGAGGTTGCAGGATGTCAGGTAGGGTCACGTCTCAGAAGATGCTGTTAGAATCGTTACTTGAAGGCTGACTGGATGGAGAATATAAAAATAACAATAATTATAAAAACACTGATCTTATCCTTTACAACAGATTATTATAAACAGGAGTCTTTAAAGCAGCCTTTGTTCGAGCAGTCACCTCGGTGTGCGCTGCTTTTTGCTCAAACACAAATTAAAAACCGACTTTCTGCCAATCAAAGCCCGCTGGCAACAGAAGCGGCGCTTTGTTCAGCGACAACAAAGAGCCGAGCTGCTGACACACACACCTGATTCTGGCTTTAGAATAAGATTCTTCAGGGTTCATCGTTTTATGTCTCGCACATCATGCGACACGCTCATATAAAGATGATATCATGTGCTGATCCACTGTTAACAGCATGTTATTATAATCATGTCTGAGTCAACCGCCCTCCATTAAACAGTTTGACTCAGTCTGTAAAAACATGAACTGTTAAAAAAACTTTGATTTAACGATGACGCTTTAATGAAGCTAATTTAAACGTTATTGTTGCCTGCTGCCAAAACACAAAAGCAGACAACTGTGTGTGTGTGTTTGTTTATATTACTCTGTAAGGCCTATTTTTCTAACTTATACCACATTGTGAGGACCAACTGCTCCTCGTTGGGCCCAAAGCCCGGGCCCCATAAGAAGAAGTGGTGATGGGTTAGGTATGTACTGGTAATGGTTAGGTTTAGGGTTAGGTATATACTGGTAATGGTTAGGTTTAGGGTTAGGTATGTACTGGTAATGGTTAGGTTTAGGGTTAGGTATGTACTGGTAATGGTTAGGTTTAGGATTATGTACTGGTAATGGT
>NC_056509.1:44446473-44446683 GCF_014905685.2 Nematolebias whitei
TATGTACTGGTAATGGTTAGGTTTAGGGTTAGGTATGTACTGGTAATGGTTAGGTTTAGGGTTAGGTATGTACTGGTAATGGTTAGGTTTAGGGTTATGTACTGGTAATGGTTAGGTTTAGGGTTAGGTATATACTGGTAATGGTTAGGTTTAGGGTTAGGTTTGTACTGGTAATGGTTAGGTTTAGGGTTAGGTATGTACTGGTAATGG
>NC_056509.1:44446693-44464120 GCF_014905685.2 Nematolebias whitei
TAGGGTTAGGTATGTACTGGTAATGGTTAGGTTTAGGGTTAGGTATGCACTGGTAATGGTTAGGTTTAGGGTTAGGTATGTACTGGTAATGGTTAGGTTTAAGGTTATGTATGTACTGGTAATGGTTAGGTTTAGGATTATGTACTGGTAATGGTTAGGTTTAGGGTTAGGTATATACTGGTAATGGTTAGGTTTAGGGTTAGGTTTGTACTGGTAATGGTTAGGTTTAGGGTTAAATATGTACTGGTAATGGTTAGGTTTAGGGTTAGGCTATAGGAATGAATGATAAATGAATGGAAGTCAATGCAAAGTTTCTGTAAAGATAGAAAGGTAAACATGATATATCACAGTGTTATTTTCAAAGTTTGACCAAAACAGCTACAACTCCACCATTAACCAACACCAGATGGCTGTTTTTTTTTACTTTTACATTCCTTCAAGACTTTAATTTAGTTTTGCCTGAATTCATCTGTTTTGATCGTGTGAAACAGTTACTTCCTGTTACATTTTGTGGACTGTGTTGGTTCTGTGTCCCCACCAGCTGGTCTCGACCTCTCATCAGTGCACCTGTTCTTCATTTTGCAGGTAGCTCTCTGCACATGTTGTGTGTCATTTGGTTAGCTTTACCCGTTGGCAGATCCCCTGTTTGCTTCCCTCGTCTTAAAACAAGCTGAAGCTACGCTTATTTGAATCCAGAACCTACATCTTGTCCGTTTGGGTCCGTCCACATTTCTCACTCTTTCTGTCTGTCATTGCTACTGTATATCAATTAATATTTACAATGCTAAGTAAAATTAACTGATGCAGGTGTAATTACAGAAAGAAAACAAGAAGGGAAGTGTGAATGTATCCTCATCAGATGCAGCCGTTTGAGAATTAGCTACTGTAAATTTAGTGTGAATCAGGATTTTTCTTGCTGTTCCTAAAGAAAAGGGTTTTTCCTCTTCATTCTCACAGATTTATTCTTCTGCCCTCCATTTCTCCTCAATTCTTTCTCTCTTTCAGCATCATGCAAATATCTTGTGACCCCACCCTCACCCCCTCACTTCTCCTTCTCCTCCGTCTTATTTGTATTCATGGTGGCGAGTCCTATCTGTTCTAATGAAGCGCTCTTGCATTCAGGAATTTAGCGGCACCTCTGCCATCACATTCCTGACTAATTTAGGTTCATCGAGATGAAAAAATAAAAAATAAATCCCTCTAGCCTGTGAGCTGGGCGCCTCGGTGTGAGAGGGCGATGTGGGGTTTGCTGTCAGATTAAAGCAGAAAGGGAGATAATAAATGTTGGCTCACTTTGCCCTTTATTACATTATTCAAGTTCAATTTAATCAGCAAACAGAAGGACAATCTGTGTTTCTGTCCACGCTGTGCTTCATCTTAAAATGCTACTGTTTTGTTGGATAATTAACAAAAAAAGAACATTCTTTGTGCTCTGAGGACTCGGTGTTCCTAATAAATATAAACACAGCTGAGAGTAAGTTGGTCAAGTTGAAATGTTTTTATTGTTTGCCTCCATGAAAGGAAAGTGATGATGCAATAATCTGTGTGTAATTGTTTATTTAATTGTGCTCTGTTCAGAAAAATATCCCATGAACCAGTATGGACTATGATGTTTGCAGATGACATTGTGATCTGTGGTGAAAACAGGGAACAGGTGGAAGAGAACTTGGAGAGGTGGAGGAATGCACTTGAAAGAAGAGGAATAAAAATCAGCCTTAGTAAGACAGAGTACATGTGTGTAAATGAGAGGGAGGCTGGTGGAACAGTGAGGCTACAAGGAGCAGAGGTCACAAAGGTGCAGGACTTCAAGGACTTGGGGTCCACTGTCCATGAAAATGGGGAGTGTGGTAAAGTGGAGAAGAAGAGAGTTCAGGCAAGATGGGGTGGATGGAGAAACTTTCAGGAGTGATTTGTGACAAAAGAGTGTCAGCAAAGGTCAAAGGAAAAGTTTACAAGACAGTGGTGAGACCAGCGATGTTGTATGGTCTGGAGACAGAGACATGGACAAAAAAAGACAGGAGACAGAACTGGAAGAGGCATAAATGAAGATGTTAGGAGTGACAAGGATGGATAAGATTAGGAATGAGATCATCAGAGGTACAGCACAGGTTGAACAACTGGGAGATAGAGTTAGAGAGGACACACTGAGATGGTTTGGACATGTCCAGAGGAGGGACAGTGGTTTGGACATGTCCAGAGGAGGAACAGTGGGTATACTGGTAGAAGGATGTTAGAAATGCAGCTGCCAGGAAAAAGACAAAGAGGAGATCTATGGATGCAGTTAGAGAGGGCATGGCGGTAGTTGGAGTGAGGACAGAGTGAGATGGCTCATTGTGGAGACCCCTGAAGAGGGAACAGCTGAAAGAAGAAGAACCATTAGATGGTCTCCAGAGGCCTTTTTGAGTTGGCTAATAATAACTGTGGAAGCCGTCTTGAATTGGGTTGACTCATGCAATCTGTTGGTGGTGCCTCAGACGAAACTTTGACTTGCAGTTGTCTCGTTCACGTTATTTTTATCCTTTCAGCCTGCTCAGGTATCGACTGACGTTCAGATCTGGTTACGGTCACGACAAAGCAACACGTTTACCTCCGCTCACAGAGAGAGAGAGAGATGTGAGGCGTCGCAGCAGCACAAAGATCTGCTGTCAATACGAAGTTCGCAGTCCATCTTTACCGCACAGTAACAGTCAATATGGAAACATTTTAAACACACACACTGATGTACACACCTGCAGCTACAGCGCTGCTGACTCAGCTCATGTAGTCCTTTTATTGCTTGTTTGTTGGCTCCATCGCTGACTGTGCACCTCACAGACAAAATAAATTAAAGCAGAAAACAAACAAACCTGAGTGTCGATGCAGAACGTAACATTCAAAACCACGACTTGTTGGTTGGTGTTTATGGTCGTCACCCGCTGCAGAAAGGTGAAGGCGGACAATAAGGTTTTAATTTGTCTATTGCCAAAATATTTCCTGAAGCACCGGACACATTTTAATAAAACTTGCAGAAGGTAATCATAATTACTGTTTGATTACCTTGAAGGGTGTGAGAGCAGGACACGTGCTCGCGCTGGTTTGAGCACGATCTGCTGTTTGTGCCGCCGTGAGCTGTCAGGCTGGATGGTGAAGGCTCTGTTCGGGGATCGGGGGAATTTGTGTCGGTGCGCTGATCTCCAAAAACACAGCACTGAAACGACAAGATGAGTGGAATCAAGGAGTTTCTTGAATCAGCTGCAAGGGGGAAATAAAGCTCTGGAAACAGGTGGGGGGGTATCGTTATTTAATTTAGGTTTTTGTATCGTTTTGTTTTGGAACAAAGCACATCACATTTAAAGCCCAAATGTCCCCTGACGGCACGCACGTCGAGTTTTAGACTAAGATCTGTCACAATTAAATAACCAGAGCGAAAGGACTGGATATGAACAACACAACACAGGAAGGCAAGTTCAGTGCTTTTTATTTACAGTGAATAAATATAACAGGAAGTTATCAAGAACCCTTGAGCGCAAGGAGAAGGGTCAGCACTGAATTCAACAGGAATATATTGATTGTATTGTCCTCTGGTTCTTACTGGTCAGTGAATGATGTTTGGATGATCACTGGTTCCAATAATCCTGTGAGAGCAATGGTAATCAAATGTGGGAAGTATGGTGGACGAGTGGTTGGAGGGCAAGGAAGACAGCAGAGGATGTCGCAAGGTTTCCAGAATTACACAGGGAGTCCAAAAACAGGTGCGCCTCAGGAGGTTCACTGGAAACAGCAAAGAGTACAGGTCAGCTTAGGTGAGTAGAAATGTAAACGGCTAGAAGCACGAACTACTGGCAAGGTAATGCTCCAGCATGGAAGAGTCATCAACTGCCTTTTATACGCTGGACGTTTCATCCAGATGATTGGTGTCAGGTGCGGTCTGGTGCCATCTAGTGACCTCAGGAAGGAAGTGACTGGAACTCCCACAAGATCATCTCATGAGGAGGGATGGAGGCCTCGTTGGTCAAATCTTGGTGCACGATGTCACGTGTCACCGTCAGAGTGACTCTCAGCTTCCATCACATACGATTTCAGCTCGATTTTTACAAAATGCACTGAATTATAGACATTTTTGTGTTTGATAACCTCAGTTACCTGTGGCAGCCATCTTGAATTTGACTGACTCCAAAAACGTTTCAGTTGTAACGGTACGTCCGATAATTGTTTCCTTTAGAACAGAGTGGCTTATGAGATATTTTGCTAAAAGACAGGGTTGACTTTAAACACTAATAGCAACATTTTAAACAAGAGTCTTGCACAATCTATTAGCGTTCAGAATATATTTTGGGGGTTGACGTTTCCGTTCATTGATAGAAATGACTGAATTGTGGCCATTTTTCAGGACAGCTCTTTGGCGGCCATCTTGCGTTGGGCTGACACCAAAAGTTGTTTTATTTCCTACGGTTTCTGTCTGCAAGTTTTAATAAAGGTCTTTTTGTTCATGTAATATTTTGGTTACAGAAACATGCACACGAGCTGAAACATCCACCTTCACTTTTCAGCAGCGTGCAATGATTTTCTTATTGGGACATAAATGTTGGACAAACATTTTAGCCCATTAGTTTTGAAGTAAATTCAACGTTTTTTTTTTTTTATGACAATTTGTAATGATCAGAAAGGCAAACATTAGAAGTATCACAGTCAACAGAGGGTCAGAACCCAAAATGCAGACTGGACTCAAAGTTCCAAGATTAAAAAGTATTTACAAATAAATAAATAAATAAATAAAGTGCAGACATGGCAGCCAAGAAACTTACAAGGCTCTGAAGCACAGATATGCTCAAAGATGACGGAGGTGTTTTTTAAAGAAAAAAAAGAGGAAGAAAAGAAGAAGAAAAAAGATGACAGAGATGTTTAACGTAAGACTGAGGAAAGAAGAGAAAACAGCCCATATAAAGGAACACTAACGACAAACACCAAGGATCAGGTGAGAGTGGGCGGGGCCAGAGCCAGGAACAGAACTCAAACACAAAAACTCCAAAAGTAATGAGATAAAACATCAACAAAAGAAAACAAAGTCTGATAAACTCTAAACAAAACGCTAAAAAGTAAGTAAAATGCTCAGATCATAGAAAGAACCTTTGTGCGGCGACTGAAGCATGATTTGACGTGAACTTTGGACTGAAATAAAGATGAGTCTCAAACTTTTACTCTCAAAAACTGAACTTTTTATTTTTAATTTTCATGAACTGTCCCATATAAATCCAATAATGTTCAGTCAGGTCATCTGGACAGGTTCTCTTTTTGTGCTGAGACATTTCGCCCTCCATCCAGAAGGCTTCATCAGTCTGAGAAATCGCCAAAAGAACTGATTCTCCCCCAACAACGTACTCCAAAGTGGAAATAAACCAGTTATGTTGGTGTTAAGATGGCCTCTGGGTGCACGCCCTCTCTTCTGGTGCCCACCCTCTCCCTTATCGACATGACAGTCATGTGAAACTGGTTCCAAATGGAGGGTGAAACATCTCAGCACAAAAAAAAACACTGTTCAGATGACATACCTGGATTATTGAGCATGGACTTTGGTGTTTTGAACCAGTTTGACATGGCTGTCAACGAGGGAGAGGGTGTGCCCCAGAGGTCATCTTAGCACCAACATAACTGTTTTTGTCCACTTTGGAGTAAGCTGTTGTTGGGGGGGGGGGGGGGAGTAGTTTTGTTGGGTGTTTCCTCAGACTAACGAAGCCTTCTGGATGGAGGACGAAATGTCTCAGCACAAAAAAAAAGAAACCGTCAGATGACCCGACTGAAAATTGTTGGATTTTATACCTGGATTATTGAGCATGGACTTTGGTGTAACGTAAAGCAGACCTTTGTCTCTGCGAGGTGAGGATCCTCCACCTTCAGTTTATCCTCTCGTCTTCAAACTTGACAGAACATCGTTTAAACCACTTAACAAACCCTGACGTCGAGCTGTTTTTTCACTTAAGATCTTTAATTTGGGCACAGAGGTGATGATGATGATGCAGCTCCTCAACAGGAATTCTGTCTTACCGCTCTGCAGTCCCAGTCCTGCCCACTGGTTATCATGTCATCATACACTGTTAATCTAAACCTGCAAATCAACAAATCAACACACAGTCAGTTCCTGCTCTGCCTCCTGGTCTGCGCAAAGATCCAACCTTCAGTTCAAACATCAGGTTGACTCGAGCATTTCAACCTCTTCAGCTGATTTCCAATAAAACTGTTAACGTTCTGGCATTTTGTTTCGTATTTATGCTGATGTAGCAGAAAGTGCTGGTGTTTTTGTGTCTGCTAATGTGTAAAAACTAATGAGAATAAGCTGTTTTGTGCTCAGTGTCAAGGAGTAAACGCTGATATACAAGCATGTTAAATCTGCTGAGCACTGCTGCCATCTTGTTAGTGTGCAGATGTTGATTAAAACACAATATTTAAAGCCCAATTACCTCCAACCGAGGCCTCAATATAATCTCTCATTTCTAATCTGACTTTCACATCTGCATGTGCTTCACAGGACTGATTAGAAGTATGCAAAGAAAACATAATTTCTTATTTAACTTGCCCATTTTTGACCATGTAGTCTTTATAAAATAAACAAAGAACCAAATATAGTTGAAACTCCACAATTTAAGATGTGCAACTAATAAAGCAGCACTTAGACATTTAACGTTAGTTGGTTTTCTAATATGTAGTCCATACTGTTGATATTTGCACATTAATGGTAAAACTTCTTGAATATTATCTTCGCACAGCATCTCATATATTATGAGATACCTGATTACTGTATTTTCTGCCGTACACGTCACACCACCGTATAAATCGCATAAATTCAAATTTGTCTAATAAAGTGGAAAAATACATAAATACGTCACTTTGCCGTATAAGTCCATCTATTATGTGTCACCGCTGACAACCCGGAAATGTGGTCCGATGTGCCAAAAATCGATTGGCTGCCAAATGGCGGCCGCAGGAGCGTGCACGAGAGCACTTTGACAAGAATTTAACGAGATTAACACTTAAAAACAATTATTTGTTTGCTCGACTTTATAGGAAAGGTTTGTCTCAGTTGAACTTTTCCTTAATAAATGCACTTTAATGGTCAAATCAGCTGCATTTCTCCGGGGCAGCGCAGCAAAATGAAGCAGATTTGACGTTTGCTCCAGGCATGATCCCAGAGCTGGACAAGGGTGGCAGTCTATGGCAAGCTGATTGTGTCATTAATAGCCACTTTTACCTATTACATGACACAACGGCATGCCATACCACTCGAGTGCGATCTAGCGGCTGAAAATTTCAATGTCGGAATGGATGAAAACGGTCATATCTCAGCCAAATATTGGTTTATAAATATGGGGAAAAAAAAAACATAAGTCGCTTCGGTGTATAAGTCGCAGGGCATGTAAATATGCAAAAAACTGACTTATAGGCCAAAAAATATGGTATTTCTTTGACTTTCCCGCTCAAATGTTTTGGTATCCACCTACTTTAATTTGTTTTTACTTTCAGATTTTCTCTGACACTCTGTTGCATGAATAAATACGAGTACACACATGTTCTATGTGCACCTTGTGTGACTGAGACTATGTAGTCTGACCTTCTGTGTACCTGTCAGCAGGACGTCCCACAGATATGTCAGCTTTCTGCTGAACGTCTTGTGCATCAGATGTAGTCGGCCCAACATGACATCCATCGTTTTCATCAGTGCAGTTAACTAAATGTGTCTCGACCAGCCGAGTGTGAAAAGCTTTGCCTCCAATCTGTGCAGCAGCTGTCAGCAGATGATGGATGATGTGGCCCTCACGCCTGAGCAGCTGGACATCAACTAACGTTCAAAGTGGGGACAGTGAACGCAACATGAGCTTCGTGCTGAGTGATGCGCAAATGAGCAGCCTCGCGACAAAACCTCAGGTCCAGTCAGGTGATTTATCAGACAGGTGAGATGTTGTTGGTGACTGAGCTCCCTTTGGAAAGATTCAGGCTGTAATAAAAAGAGAAACAGAACCTGATGCAACAACTTAAAGTTTACACAAAACTTATTTATTCTGATTTTTAAAATATACACAATTTTAAAAAAAAAAGAGCTAGAAATATGGCCTTTTCTGTGAAAATCTAGTGTGCATTCTGAGAGCTGAATTTTTTAGTTTTTATGGGTAATCACATACACATGAAGACAATTGCAATGGAGATAGTACTCGACGGGTGTTAGGATGCTTGAGAGAAGCGGAGCATGATCTATTCACACAAGGGGAGCTGTTGGTCAGGCTACTTCTTGTTGCTCTCTTAAGATAGTTGTTGAATCAAGTGTTTATGTAGGTAAACATAGATGTTTAACAACCCATTAAAATACACCAGAATGCAGGAAATGGTATCTACTTTATTAAACATTTTCTGGGAAAGGATCCCCAGAGCCCCCCTCAACTCCACCACACCCCCACCACTATTTGAGTTCGGACGTAGTTTGGTTTACAAATTAAGCACTGCCTACATCAGACAAAAAAAATGCGACATTACCTCCAAAACCTCCAGCAGCTGGTCTCCTCAGTCCCTGGGTGTTGTTAAAAGAAGGGGGCGCTTCACAGTGTGAAACATGGTTGTTCTATCCTGTGTGAAACGTGGAGCTGCCGTCAAATTCAAAACAACTTTTTATCTAAAACTGGTGCAGGTTTAAAACTGAATGTCCGCTACGTTTCATCGTGTGTAAAACATGGGTGTTCATTGAAAACTGCAGTTTAACTTTTACACCCAGTTTAAAGAACAAGTTGTTTTCTTGTTTCTGCATCGTCCCAGGAAGGCAACTAAAACTGGGAGCAGTGGCGCAGAGGTTAGAGAAGGTGTGTTCGGAAGGTTGTCGGTTTGATTCCCCGGACTGACAACATCAAAATGTGGGTGGAACAGGTGAAACATCCACACCTGCCTCCACCTTCATTGACCCCACTCTCTGCCCTTGAGCAAGACCCTTAACCCCCACCATCTGCTCCCAAACAGGTCTCTCTTGGAGAGTCCTCGTGACTCAATGAGACTTCCTTTTATAAATAAAGTTTAAATAAAATCATCAACAGAGAATTAGATTTGAATCTGCCTCGGCATAATTCCATCATAAATCTTCTTCCTAACAGTTATTAGGGAAGTTTGGCAGATTGTTCCTCCAAAAGTGGACGTCCCCTCAACTTTCTTCTTGTCATCTCACGACATGTTGGGAGGCAATGTGCGAGCCGGCTAATCGCCTATAATTGGAAGTGATGGCAGAGAGCACGCCGCGGTGATAAATTACCGGCGGTGGAGCTGTGAGAGCAGCAGGTAGGCAGCAGCTGCTGCAGGTGCTGAGCTGCTGACGGTTGGGGTTCCTGCTGGTGTTCCTCTGTAAAACACAGAGAAACGCTCTCGTCTCAAAGGCACATGTGGATGCGAAGAATTAGCATGAAAGACGGCAGTCGTGTATCTACTGGAGGGCTTGTGTACTGAAAAATGGAAATGATTGTGAGATGAAGGAGGTTTTATTTGGAGCTCTGGGACACTCCGAGTCAGTCGCAGGAGAAAACTATTGAAAGAGACGTTCTATAGAAGCAGCTCATGCAGGAGATCTTTCTGCTCTTGTTTGGCTGAGAGAATCTCGTCTCATCTCCGTCTCTAATCGAAGTGGCGGTCACGCTGGTTATCAGTCACTTCTTCAAAGCTCAGAGAAAAGGAATGATCCCCCCTTTTGTTCTTTTGTTGTGTTTTAATTGTACTTTTCAAACCATTACCTGTGACTGCTCTTTTTGTAACATCTCAAACGTTGCAGTCGGAGATTCAAACTCAGTGATGAGAATGAAATTAGAGGGATTTATTTCAGTGACCTGATGATCAAAGTTCAACCTTTCCTGTCATTTAAGAAATAATATCCACTGGTCTAAACGTCTAAATGCTCATTCTGATGAAAAAAACATATACAAACTGGTGTTTGATGACAGAATGTGATTTATTATTCTAGTAAACTGAATTTATTCTCATAAACCACAGAGCATTGAACAGATTATGGGGTGAAAATCAGAAAACTATCTTCAGCTCCATAAAACAGAGTAGTTTAAAATGGGCCAAACTAAATTTTACAGGTGTAAAATCCAGATTTTACATATTTGGTCACTCTAAAAACATGCTTTAATTTCAATAAGATATTTTCCTGGATAAATAAAGGACATATGTGTTAAATTAAATTTATTAATAGTAATAGTCTAGAATTGCGCCACTCAAGATGGCTGCATGTTGGAGCAGCTCTGTTACACTCATTATGAGTTTTTGCTTTTGAAAACTTTAATTCCTCTTTTATGGATGTAAATTGATTATTTTTGGGATGATTATTCCCTCTGGTATCGGATGCTGTGCAGCTGGAAGGATTTTTACTGAAACTTTTTTACTTTTGGACATTTGTTATGATGTGTAACCATGGCAACAATGTGTTTTTTACAACTGGAAGCAGCTGATTAACATCTCAAAGCTAAAATATTACCTCAACTACAGCCCCAAATTCAAAATGATTTGTAAAAGAGGTGCCATGGATGCATCTCCGTCAACCTGGTGGTGGTGCTCGAGTACCTGCGAGTGACTGCTGAAATCCTGGAGCTGGCAGGAGACACAAGACAACAAGAAGACCAAGACCAGCCCCGACACCTGCAGCTGGCTGTGTGCAATGATGAGGAGCTCAACAAGCTGCTGAGAGAAGTGACCATGGCTCTGGGAGGAGTTCTGCTCAACATTCAGGTGGTCCTGCTGCCCAGGAGGACCAAGAGGCTCACCAAGTCCAAGTAAACGGATCAACATCTGTGGCCAGTTTCTTCAGATCTGCTATTAGACGGACCACCACAAGAGATCCTTCCTGCCCATAGCCATCAGCATCTACAACAACTCTTTAATGAAACCAAGAATGAGCTACAACAACATTTAATTTCCCTCTGGGATTAACAAAGTATTTTTCAATTGAATTGAATATTGTCTTCTGCCTTAAACCAAAAATCATGCATGCTCTACTGTTTCTCAAAGTGTCTCAGTCTTGGCTAACACGAAAAAATATTCTCAAAAAATATTCCCAACCTCTTCAAAACTGACTAATTTATAGGTATTTGTGTATTTTCTAAGGTTGATCAGTTGAGGCGTTCTTTGTCTTTCACTCCCTGACTGCCATTTCAATAGGAGGCAGAAACAGACTGAAAAATAAGCCTCAAGCAAACAGTTGCAAGCAAATCTTAGAATTTTTTTTAACTGTGAGAGACTGTGATGACCACACATTCATTTTTATGTTTCTACAACGTTTAATGTTGGAGGTGTAACAAATTAAAAAGAGCTTCACTTCCAGGTTTGATGAGAATATTTAGAGTTTAAACACACCAACATCTGCACACGCTCTAGACTCTGGAGGGATTTGAGAGAAAACTGTAAGTCCTACAACAACGAGAGACACGTCGGGTGAGTGAAGACAAGAATCACTTCATTTTGATGTGTAATTTGAAAATGTGCCTCAAAATTCGTGGAAGGAAGAAGAATTTATTTGTAACGAGTTAAAAATCTGTGGCACCTCAAACTTCAGCTCTTTCAGCTATGACTTTTGGTATTGGTGCAACTTTAGCTGTTTGAAATATTTCTTCTTTTCTGCCACTTTTTTCTCGTATAAACTGAGCTCATTTTACCTCCTTCAGATCTTAAGATCTGTTTTCAACCTTTTACTGCTCCTTTCACATTTTGTTCTGCTTCAGCTTCCTTCAGCTTCCCTGTGCAAATCTAAACATTTTTCCAGCTACTTTCAGCAGCCTTTTCGGCTGTTTGTTCATCTGTTTTGTGCTCCTTTCAGCTTGTTTTTACTGGCCACGACATTTTTGTGCTTCTTCTAACTTCTTTCTGCTAATTTCAGCTTATTTATGCAAGTTTGTTCTTTTTTGCTATTTAGCTGTTTTGTGTTAGTTTAAGCTTTTTCAGCTAATTCCAGATTTTTTTTGCACTCATTTAAACTTTTTTCAGCCTAATTCAGCAAGAAATGTGCTCTCACCACTTCCTTCTTGTAATTTCTGCTTTTTTTTAGCTACTTTTCAGTTGTTTTTTTGTTGCTAATTTTTTTTTCAGATAATTTCCTCTTACACTCATTTCTACTTCTTTCAGCAAACATGTTCTTTCTGTTTTCTTCTGCTAATTTAAGCTTGTTCTGACTTTTCAGCTAACATTGTTTAGCTAATTTCAGCTGTTTTCAGATAAATTCAAGTTTTTCATGCAAATTTTTGCTACTTTCAGACAAATTAACTTCTTTATGCTCATTTCAGCTTATCATGCTCCTTTCTGTTTTTCTGCTCTTTCAGCTCTTTTAATACTAATTTTAGCTTTTCAGCTAAGTCCACATTTTTGGAGCTCATTCCAGTTCTTACCACTTCCTTCTGACCATCAACATTTTTAGATTTTTCTACCTGGATTATTGAGCATGCATCAGGATATTCCTTCTGGTAGTTTAACTTTTTTTTTTTTTTTTTGCTTTTTCGGCTACTTTTCAGGTAATTTCTTTTGCTAGTTTCATTTTTTTTAGCTAATTTCCTAATTTTTGTGCTCATTTCTGCTTATTTAAACCTAATTCAGCAAATATGTATTATTTCTGCTTTCTTCTGCTAATTTAGGCTTGTTCTTCCACTTCAGCTACAATTGTTTTTAGCTCATTTCAGCTGTTTTTCAGCTAATTCTTATGCAATAAGTGTTCACACTGCATTTTTGCAGGAAATGCATCTTCTCTAGTTAATCCTTGTCATAAGACCAACAGCAACCAAAAGTGAAAGCACCATATTCCTGGTTGAACTGCACCTTTTGATGTATAATGTGTGTGTTTTTTAATTTTATTTCAAAGCTATATGACTAAATTCATAAATAGAGATACCTGCATTAGCACTTTAATAAAAAATATACTAGTAAAATCATTGTTTCAGGGTGTTTATCTCCCTGTTAGATGCATCTATATTAACATTATTATATTTACCTAAGTAACAATTTCTTTGCAGTTTTTATTGACTCTGAACCTCCAGTCTGAAGTGCTTCACAACACGCTGCCTTTGTGTAAAATATTAGACCTTAAAATCCTTCAAAATGATACATATGTAAACTTTCTGATTAAGATAATTAACTTTTTGATGACTTTTATGCATCTGGGAGTTTTCTTTCTTTATTTTACGAGTTGGAAAGAAGTTTAAACCAAAGCAGTCCATTTATATTTCAGTTGATGAGATTTTCATCGTTTGTTCTCTGCAGACTGACTGAAATGTTTACATGGTTCAAACCACCAAAGAAACATTTAGTTCTGAGTAAAAAGCAAATTTACATTTTCAGGTTTTCTGTCTGGATCTGCTGCAGATGAGCTCAGCTGCTGCGATGAAGTACGACGGATCAATGATGGGAATCTGACAGCAGGTTTCAGACGAGTTCAGAAATCACAGGAAGTAGAAAGATGCATCCAAAGAAGCTGCAGCAGCTGCTCACCCCGAGCAGCTTCACAAAGTTTGACATCTCTTCACAGAGAAACGCCGAGAATAAACTCCCAACAACAGAAATGTCTTTTAAACGTTTTGTTTTCCAGCCGAGGTCTTCCACGAGTCACATTTTGAAATGTTTTTATAGAAACTGAGTCACGTAAGCTGTTTTTATTGTCTGTATTTGCAGCAAGATTTTATTTTTATTTCTGTCACATAAAACGTTTGTTTTTATGAACTTTAGTAACCGCATTGTGAAAGAGCCTTATTGTTTTTGCAGCTGCGCTGAGCAAACCCCTAATTACCGCTCGTCACCAAAAGCAAAAAGGCAAAGATGCTTTTGCCTGTCTGTCCGTCTGTTAGCAAAATATCTCAGGAAATGCTGCACATGTTTTAAATCATTAAATGATCATCTACTGAACACTGTTGCCACACAGCAAGGTTCAAGTTCTTTATTGTCATTTGCATCACATGTGGTACATGAGGTGGAACGAAATTATGTACTCAGGGTCCCAGTTACACCCAAAAAATAGCAAAAATATTAAGTATAAAAAAGAAACAATATATAAGGATCTAAGATAAACACTAAACAATAATCATGCAAAATAATACGATGTATTAAACAGCAGCCTGAACATGAGTTTATTGTGAGCAGAAGGGTGTGAATATGGCAGCTTAATGCAAGAGATCAGCAGCATGGATAATCAGCAGCACAAAGTCACATATCACCAATTAAAGTGTCATCACAGTGATTCTCCTGGTTAGAGATTCATGAGTCGAACAGCCTCAGGGTAGAAGCTGTTCCAAAGTCTAGTGGTTCTACACTTAATACTCCTTAACCTCCTTCCTGAGGGGAGCGGGTCAAAAAGTGTGTGTGCTGGGTGGGTGGGGTCCTTCATGATGCAGGTGTCCCTCTTCCTGCATCTGGAGGTGTAGATGTCTGCGATGGTGGAGAGGCTGACTCCAACATCTTCTGTGCAGCCTTCACCACTCTCTGCATCTTTCTGCATCTGTGCAGCCTCCTTCCACACGTTGATGCTGGAGCACAGGGTGCTCTCCACTGCACACCTGGAGAAGGAGGTGAGGACTGAGCTTCCAGCTCGTCTCAGCCGCCTGAGGAAGTAGAGTCTCTTATGTGCAACTCTAAGAAGGACAGAGAAGGTCCTGGGTTTAAACTCCGGTTTGGACCTGGGGTCTTTTTATGTGGAGTTTGCATGTGGGCTTCCACCGGGTAGCCCAGTTTCCTCCAGTGTAAAAACCTGCATGTTAGGTTGCCTTCAGGTCCAGTCTTCACTTGAAAGAGATTTTTTATCTCAGAGGGGCTGGCCTGGTGAAACGAATGTTAATAAATAATTATAATAATGTGCTGCATGTCATCTTACACACTGCAAAGCGTCTCAGCCCACTTGTTCTGTTCAGAAGCTAGTGCCTGTCTCCAGGGGTCGTCAGATGAGGTGCACCTCGGAGAGGTCGCTGGTCCGTCGCAGTGCTACAGACACAATACTTCATGCATAAGAACACTTTACGCCATAATGAATCTAACATGCACGTTTGAGAACCCAGCAAAAAGCCACGCCTGCACAGGGAGACCAGTCAAAGCTCACTCTGAAAGGCCTTCACTGAGAATTGAACCCAGAACCGTTTTGCTGCAGGGCACCAGCACCAACCAACTGAAGCGTGTACGCTCACGTGTACATTTCCAACCACAGGAAGATTCATCGGATGTGAAGGGTTTTCATCCTGATGCGCCAAGAAGGTAAATATTTGTGGTGAGACGCTGCCAGCCCTCAGTGCATTTCATCTGAATACTAAATATATTTTGTTATTCATAAAACATTAATTTTGTACAGATTGTACGGTCTTGATAAATAAAGCCTCCAGAACAAACATGTCACAATAAAATAAAATATGAAATGTAGATTTAGTCTCAAGCAGACGAGATGTGCTGCATTCAGCTGTTGGAAAGGATGAAATAATGTGCTGAAGAGGAAACAGTCAGCGCAGGAATTATGAATAAATAGGAATTAATTTCCATGAAATGTGCATTTGATTACCCAAAGGAAATATTAAATTAAGATTTATGAAAAATATATATACTTGGATATGATTATACTTGTTGTTAAGGTAGTGCTTGTAGTGATGAACACACAAAAAGGTCTTTATGTTGTTTTGGCATCTTTTAGCTAATTACCGTATTTTGCACCGCCGTATAAGTTGGATCAGTCCAAATATGTCTAATAAAGTGGAAAAAACATAAATATGTCGCTTCACCGTATAAGTCACATCTATTATGCGTCACCGCCGACAACCCTGAAATGTGGGCCGGTGTTGTGCCAAAAATCAATTGGCTGCCGCGGGAGCGTGCACGAGAGGACTTTAACAAGAATTTAACAAGATTAACACTTAAAAAGAATTATTTGTTTGCATTTGATGTTTGCTCCAGGCGAGCTGTACGACGGCCGATTGTGTCATTAACAGCCACTTTTACCTATTACATGACACAACGGTATGCCATACTACTCGAGTGCCATCTAGAGGCTGAAAATGGTAGTGCTCAATATTTTCAGTCAGAGTGAATGAAAATGGTCATATCTCAGCCAAAAAATGTTTATAAATATGGAAATAATCCATAAATACGTCGCTTCAGCGTATAAGTCGCAAAGCATGCAATTTATGCGAAAAACTGTGACTTATAGGCCAGAAAATACGGTAATCATCTTCTGTCAAAACGTGAAGCCACATGATGTTTTTTACTCATTTCACAAGATCTTTGCTTCTAACTTTATATTAACTGTTGAAATCAATACTTTTTCTGTTAGCTTTAACAGCTAAGACATGAAAAGTGCCGGCAGAATGTAAAGAGCCTCAGAAGTGCTCCTGTAGGAGCGCCTGACGTTCATAAAGTCCTTTTGTTCCAGCAGTCTCTCCCTTTCAGCCTCTCGCAGTCTGCTCTCTGGAAATTGACATATTTTCCTTTTCCTTATTAAAGAATTTCAAAATAATTTGATTTCTGTCAGGAACAAGCCGAAAGGATTGCAAGGGAGCTACAAGTCTCAACCCAATTAGTGACCTCATTCACTGAGCACATCTCGTCTTTTTTTTTTTTCTTCTTCCTCCTCTTTTCATCAGTTTCCATTCACCAAGCCGCCCCTCACATCCCTCTATCCTCTGGACACTTTCTTCTCATCTCCTCTGGACCTCCCATTCTTTTCTTCCTCTCTGTCTGCACAAATGAGTCCATTTTGCCCGCGGGGATGAGACCGCAGTGGTTAAATCAGATCGGGGCGAGGTTATATTTGGACTGTGGCAAAGAGAGGGAGAAGGAATAGAAGCATCAAACATCTGGGCGATCACAACGTGGCCTATTTCACATTGGCATGAATGCCCCACAGTTAATTTTTAGGTCACATTCATCTGACATTCTTAAAAATATTAACTTTCTAAAAATCCATGCAAGAGTTTTAGATTGATCACCTCATGATGAGAAACGATGGAACCATTTTGGACAAACCTTAAAAATAATATTAAGAGAAATCTCATGCAGAAGTGCCAGAGGTCACATTCAGCGTATGTGCTTTGTAAAGCATGCATTTTAACTTTATTTATGTAAAACCAAATAAATTTTACCATTTTTCTGTTGGCTCATGTTGATTAGGCGATCCAGTTGAGGATGGCCGTCTTAACTGAATTGCCTCTAAGCCCTGATCACACGGAGCGTTTGTTTTGGGCGAAACTGGAGTTTTTCTGCTGCGATTCGGCTGTTTGTGCACGTCAACAACTCTCGCTCTGTCTGAAACAAAAGGTTTCTGAATCCAGGTGTGAGGATTCCTGTTCCTGCCACTAATCAGTTTCCTCCTGCTCATGAGCTACAGGCGTGCACATCACTCACAGCTGCCACCGATGGGCTGACAAGCTGAGACTGCATCCAACCAGAGGCCTTCACCCTGGTGAGCTCAACCTACAGCCCCAG
>NC_056509.1:44464220-44469798 GCF_014905685.2 Nematolebias whitei
TATATATATATGGATTTTTGGTTGATAGCCGATATGTTAAAACTTATTTGGCTGATTACTGATACTGATGTTTTTATGGGGCGTCTGTGGCTGAGTGGTTAGAGCAGTCGTCCTCCAATGTGAGATTTGAGGGTTCGAATCCACCAGCAGTCACATGCTGAAGTGTCCCTGGGCAAGACACTGAACCCCTCATAGCCTCGGATGTGTGTCCCATCAGTGTATGAATGTGATCTAAAGCACTGATTAGTCTCTTTAGAATGATTTGTTCAATTAGCTTTGTAGCGATCTAGTAGAGTGCTGTATGAATGGGTAAATGAGGACACAGATTATAGTGTAAAGCGCTTTGAGTATCTTGAAATAAGATAGAAAGGTGCTATATAAGTACAGTCCATTTACCATGTACTTTCCTTTGTCAGAACATAGCCTTCTCTCTTATTTAGGCTTATTTGCTACAAAAATTGTGCAACAGCTGTAAGAGCGGGTGACATATATTCAGTAACAGCCATATGATATGCATAGCACTTTAACTTATATTAAATGAAAAGTGTTAAATGTTTTTTATTAGCATTAGTCACCTGCGATGCTGTCTCACTTGTGGAGGCTTGTTCCAGGTTCTTAGCTGCAGTGATGGATCCTCTGCACTCTTGTGCATGAAGGACACCCTTTTTATATTCAAAGTTTTTGTCTATCCATTGAGCCGTAAGACTAATCATGCTAACGGGGCTAACACTTGATGTCCAAGTGTCTGTGGTAAAACTCACCCAAGTGCTATTGGCTATTAGTTTCTCAATCACGTAGAAAATGACGGTTTGTAATTCAGGTAAGGCTACATCGGAAAAATATCTCCAACTGGGGATGATGTAGCCAAGCTCAACGTGTCACGATTGGTGCTGGTGAACCCAGTTGTGCAGGCAAGCAGGCGAGGACTGGCGAGGACTTAGGAGATATGTATAATGTGTACATACATTTACATATTTAAATAAAGGATTTATTAACAAAACAAAAGAGCTGACAGGGCAGCAAAAGCAAAGAAGGATGGACAGGTGGTACTTAGAAAACAGACAGTTCATCAACGGTGAGCAGTAGACAATGTCATGACAAAGACTAACACAGAGACACAGACTTATATAGAGGGAAACACCAATCAGACAAAGTGAAGGCACCTGTGAGTGATCACAGATGCCAGGAGACGAGACTGAAGACACAGGACATAAACACGACACAAGATGGCGCTAGACACCAAAGAAACACAAACCCTATAGAGACAAACAGAGGATCAGGGAAACACAGACATGAACACAACAACAAGGACAAAAACACAATTCCTACACAACGTAGTCCAAAAATCTTCAGAATCCAACATCCTCAACGAAGAAAAAACTTCTACACCGCTGACATTTTGAAGTTTTCTCTCCGTCGTGAGATCAGGTAGGCGCACGTGACGTCACCACGTTGTGCTGATGCTGCAGGCATCCTTGTCACAGGGTTGTCATACAAAAACAGTGTCTTTTATATTGCTGATTATTTTGATGGAATGGCCGATGTCCGATATTGAACTTTAACGCTAATATCAGCCGATAATACTGTGCATCCCTAATCCATATAATCTCAGCCTCTAGAGCAAGTTTGTCTAAACGTTTTCATACGTGGGCCAGAAGAAACGACTCAAAAGCCTGAAAATTTTCAGTTTAAGAAAATTAAAAACTTTAAAAGCTTGTTCTCCACCCCCCCAAACTCAACAACTTGAACAATATTTTGGAGAAAGGTTAAAAGTTTAGTTTATTGGGAGTCTCTTAAACATGAACTTTTTTTTAATTTTTTTTATTAAAGAATTAAATTTATTAGATTTTTTTTTGGGGTGGGGGGAGGTGTATTGTTTGTTTTCTTGTGCTTGGAAAGTTAATTTTCATTTATTTTCAGAGACAACAACCTACACTGAGTACCTGTAAATGTTCTTTAAAATTGGGTGTGGAGCTTAAAACACCCGTTTGGACCATGGACGGCCCATAAGGGTCATCAAAGTTCTGAAATCCATCCAACTGGCAGTAGCTGAAACAGATTCATGGAAGGTGTAGGGATGGCGCCATCTAGTGGGCCTTCCCCTGTCTGTTCTCCCTTGTGTCTCTGCTTTGATTGTCTGATTATCATCACCTGTGTCATGTCCTGTTTGTGTATATAAAGTCTGTCTGTTAGTCCTGTCAGTGTCGGTACGTCGTTGGGTATTGCCTGTCCTGCCTGTCTAATCCTGAATCTGTTTTGTAAGTTTTGCTGCCATGTCAGCCTTTTGATTTATTATTAAAAGTATTTTATTTTACGCCTGTCTCCTGAGTCCTGCCTGCGCAACTGGGTTCTCCTGTCCTGATCTGCCTTGAAACCCTGACAGAAGGTTTGAAGGGACACTGATAAAGTTGATCAACTTGTATGTCGATGATACTACTAACGAAACGTCTCAGCAAAAAAAAAAAAAAAAACAAGTAGAAACCGTCCAGATGACCTGACTGAACAATGTTGCACTTACCTTTTTATTTTTATCCCGTGTCTATGAGTCCCTTTACGTCTTGGAAACTCAAACTCTACCAAAAACTAAAGTCATATTCAGCAGTGATGTCGCCAGGTGTCGGAGTGGAGGTGTGAAATTGCACGTGTGCACGTCAGGCGACTGCAGTCAAAAAAATTTCTGCACCAACAGTTACAATACATGTCAAACCAACAACATCCTAGGTCTGAAGGAGCATTTGTGTATTCACCACTTTGGGTGTAACTGTGATCAACCAAACACTCCCGGCTGCGTTGCCAGATTAACAATTTGCCCCCTTCCTTTTCTGTGTGCATGTTCATTAACCACACACCTTATCTTAGAACATCATCCGTCCAAGAAAGCTCACTCAGCACATGTGATAGTTTGGGTCAAAAAACAGCAATTTTAAAGCAATAGTTCATTTCCTATCTGGCAACTCTTCCTGACATGGAAACAGCAGGTCAGCATAAACAAGCTGTTTTCCTGGTTGTTTGTTAAACATTGAAAACGAAGATTTCCTGAGATCCTTTTCATGTAAACAGTGTCTTGGTTCTAATCATTTGCAGATGAACTGTATGAAACGGATGAAATGTAATTACTGTATTTTCCACTGTAAACATTGCACCACCCTATCAGTCGCATCAGTCCAAATGCGTCTAAGAAAGTGGAAAAATCCATAAATACATCGCTTTGCCGTATTCGTTGCATCTAATATGCGTCACCGCTGACAACCTGGAAATGTGGGCCGGTGTGCCAAAAATCGATTGGCTGCCAAATGGTGGCCGTGGGGGCGTGCATGGGAGGACTTTGACATGAATTTAACAAGATTAACACTTAAAACAATAATTTGTTTGCTCAAAATTATAGTAAAGGTGTGTCTCAGTCGAACTTTGACTTAATAAATGCACTTCAATGGTCAAATCAGCTTCATTTCGCCGGGGCGTCGCAGTGAAATGAAGCTGATTTGACATTTTCTCCAAGCAGACCATGGTGGCAGGCTATGGCAAGCCTATTGTGTCATTAATAGCCACTTTTAACTATTACATGATGCAACGGCATACCATACAACTCAAGTGCCATCTAATGGCTGAAAATGGTAGTGTTCAATATTCTCAGCCAGAATGAATGAAAACGATCACATCTCAGCCAAAAATTGGTTTATAAATATGGGAAAAATCCATAAATATGTTGCTTCGACGTATAAATCACATGCAAATTATGCAAAAAACTGTGACTTTCAGGGTGAAAAATACGGTAATATGAATTAAAGTTTTCCCCACATGGATCTCAGACAAAATAGGTTCCTCCCAACTTCAGGTTCTGCAGCCGCACTCGATCACTTCTCCTTCACGTTAATAACAGACCTGCTTATTTCACCAGAAACAGGACGCTTCTCTGAGCCGGCTGCGTTAACTGTCAGGGTGACGCTGCCGTCAATCCATGTCCTGTTTGTCACGGACCCCGGAGGGTTAACAACCAAATAAAACAGACGTGCACCTCTGTGATCAGACGATGATCTCCTCACGTTGAACTTCTTCTCAGCAGAATCTGTCAGAGTTTAACTGGACATTATGCAACAGGAGAACAGTGTTTTCTCTTCTTTATGTTGTCAAAGGGAGGAACCAAAGTATAGAGTGACAGGCTTTTGTGTGCACGCTCAATTTCATATTGATTGAGGGTAAAAAAAAAGACAAATTGCAGATAAAACATATGCATTGTTCCAAATCTACAGATAGTTTAGCCCATATTTGTGCGAATACTGATTCAACCTATTGTTTTATAGTTTATGTTGGTTTGTTTGCAAACTATTTCTGCGCACTTTGTGCAGTTTGAACCATTCATAAGTGAAAATGAACCCAGCTCAGTGAAAACAACCCACTTTATTGTGCGTTATTACTGCTGAAAACCAAAAATCACACTCGGATCTTCTGGTTCTAACACTAAAGATGCACAAGTTAAACAAATCACATTTAATTATTTGAAAACGCCATAAATCTCTTTAATCTCTCACAATCAAAGAAAACCACCAACATGCTCCGACGCTCATAAACAACACAAACACAACAACAGAAGCACAAATAAACAACATTTATTGCGACATGACAAATATGACGTGTGGAGTTTTAAAGCTCGGTGTGTTTAGCTCCTTTGAACAGACACATCAAAGCAGCTTATGAATTTAAAATCAGACATACATTATGTATATAACAAATTCCTCACTTTCTCTAAGCAGAGTTGCATTAGTATGATGGATAATTTATATTTTTTATTACGCAGGACTGCTGACATCAGTGGATTTAATGTTCGAGCCTCCGGTGTTGGTGCAGCGCTGTAACAGTTTATGATGAGAAATACTGTACATTAGAACAAAGCTTTGTGTCATCACTGTGTGGACAACTTTAACTACCGAGTTTAATGAAAACATCGTCAAAACACAAGGTTACTACTTTTATTTTCAAAGTATTGACAAGGAATTGGAATAATACCCCAGTTTATTTCTAGAAAAAGTTGGGACGTTGTCTAAAATATCAAGAAAAATCCATCTGCAAGTTGAGATTAAAGCTCTATC
The DNA here is from genome assembly GCF_014905685.2 of Nematolebias whitei. Classification (NCBI taxonomy): domain Eukaryota; kingdom Metazoa; phylum Chordata; class Actinopteri; order Cyprinodontiformes; family Rivulidae; genus Nematolebias; species Nematolebias whitei. The sequence continues at coordinate 44,469,308 of NC_056509.1, forward strand.
GTGCAACGAGGAGTAGTAGGAGTGGTGGAGCAGAGGTTAGAGAAGGTGAGCCTGTGATCGGAAGGTCGTCAGTTCAACTCCCTGGACCAACAGCATCAAAATGTGGGAGGGAAAGGTGAAGCACCCACACCTGTCTCCACCCTCATTTGCCCCACTCTGGGCCCTTGAGCAAGACCCTCAACCCCCACCAGCTGCTCTCCCAGGCAGCCTAGATGGCAGCTCTCTGCTCCACACAGAGGGCTGTGGTAGCTCGGTGTCTGTGGTTGTGTCAGGAAGGACATCCAGCGCAAAAACAATCACCAGGTCTTTGTGCGAGTTGTGGTGACCCCTGAAGAAGAGAGCAGCCGAAAGAAGAAAAAATAAATAAATAAACAAATAAATGCAACGAGGACTGTTTTGCATATTTTTGTAAGATAAAGCTGAACCAACATCCTGCATCCATTAGGATGGATGGATGGATGGATGGATGGATGGATGGATGGATGGATGGA
>NC_056509.1:44469808-44470747 GCF_014905685.2 Nematolebias whitei
GGATGGATGGATGGATGGATGGATGGATGGATGGATGGATGGATGGACATTTTAATAATTACAAGAGAAATTCAAACATCTAGCTGCTACAGAAGCATAAAATGACGCGGCCACGCCCCACAGAACCCCTGAAATCTACGTTAACAAGCGGTACACTGATGTCCTGCGTCCCTGAGGGATTTGAATAGTGAATGTTGGTTTTCAAAATTAGTGTTTTCCTGGACTGGAATAAAAGGGAATACAATTAAACCTTAATGCAGGACTATTCACGAGGGGGCCAAATCAGGCCCACATGTGAGCTCAGTTTAGTCCACCAATGGTTTCATTTTTAAATAAAACTAGATTTTAAACCATAAAACAAACTTAATGACAATAACTGTTGGATGTCCGGCCCCTGAGCTCTGGGCTCTCAGTACCTGTGACCCCCTGAGCAGTTTAGTTGAACAGTCCTGCCTTAATAATTTTGGCGTGTGATATTCAAATGGGCGGCAAGGCAGAGTGATGGATTCTGGTGAGTGGAGGGAGCAACTTAATCCACTACCAGGTGCAGTGGAGGAGCAAGGGGGTGGCCAGTGGTGGCCTTGGCCACCATGGAATAATCTTCAGCCACCCCAATTATTTAAGGAAACTATATTTTTAGCTAATTCAACAACTAAAAGTATAGTTTCTTCAAATGATAGGGTTGGCTGGTTTACACACACACACACACACACACACACACACACACACACATATGTATCGTATTTTCTGGCGTATAAGTCACATCAGTCAAAAAAGCATCACGAAGAGGGAAAAACATATATAAGTCGCTTTGGCGTATAAGTTGTGTTTATCATGCATTTATTTAATGGTCAAAACAGCTTTATTTGACCTTGGCGGCACAGCACCATCCATCCATCCATCCATCCATCCATCCATCCATCCATCCATCCATCCATC
>NC_056509.1:44470847-44476810 GCF_014905685.2 Nematolebias whitei
ATCCATCCATCCATCCATCCATCCATCCATCCATCCATCCATCCATTGTGGCCAGAGCTGCGAGCTCTCCAGCGTTCCTCTGCCTGCACCAGCTGAGTGAAGCGAGCGGGCACGCAGTTCTTTGAAATTTAAAGTGTCAGTCAAAACTTGCGTTATGAATATAAAAATAAAATGTATATAAGTCACTTCAGCATTTAAGTCACAGAACTGACAAATCTATGCAAAAAATTGTGCCTTATACGCCAGAAAATACGGTATATGGCAGTAAGCTTCTTTGGTTTTGATGTGGTAACCCGGCTTTGGAGAGAGATTTTTCTTACACCTAGATGCAGCCAGTACCTCACCTGCTGAGTTATTATTCTCACAACATGCACGACTGGACGGACGGAGGGCATATCCAATTAACACCTCTTTAATCAGCAACAGGATTCTATTTTTATTTGCATTTTTACACATCATCTCCACTTCTTCATAACTGCAGTTGTAGTTTTACAAAGGCAGATTTGTTTATTGTAATCTGAGTGACTCTTAAAGTTGGGTTTATGCCTCTGCTGTTTTCTTATGAGCTAAATCAACGTCACAACAAAAGATTATTTGCTCCTCTTCTTCAAAAACCAACAGCACAGCAGGGAAAAGGTTTTATTTGATCCATGCATCATCATCATCTGCTTTTCATGCCGAGAACAAACCCAACAAACTTTCATGCAGCGATGCAGGAACGACTGCCAGCTGTGGGAAGAAAGCTGTTTCCACACGAGACCCCAGGTCCAATATTGAAATGCCATACATTTGATCCGAGATTTCATTTTCTGCTCCAATCGCAAAATGGAAAACTAATCACACGGACGTGCGTCGACGTTTAGACAAGTTGTCGTCCCCCAAATTAGAACTTCAATATGGCAGCATGCATCTGTCACCCCGCAGACGAGGCTCTCCATCTGTAAGATTTTCATCCCACCAGAGAAGTGGAAGATGAAGTGCATGATGTACGTGACAAAGCTCTGAGTCCCAACAATTCTTCCCTCACTCAGCTCAGTGCTTTGGATCCGTGCTTCTCGCTCGACAAAATGTTTGGCGGGAGACAAATACATCTGCGTTCCAATCAGACGGAGGAGACAAATTCATCAGTGTGAGACCAGGAGCACAAGCTCATCAGTAATAACAGAGGAGATCTGAGATTGATGTTTTCTCTGTGACAAAAGTCGCCTTTTCTCAATCTTCATCCAGGATTAAATAACATTTCTTCTTATAACTCTAATGATTAAACATTCATCTCTTACAGACAAAAACCAAGGATCTCATCATTAATGTGCTCATCCATTCATGTCAGGGTGCTCTTGTGCATTTGATGGGATTTTTTTTTTTGCCCATGAATAATAATAACTGCCCAGCACAAACGTAATGAAGGAGGTGTTCGGCTGTTAAGCTGCTCTGCATGAGCATTTTTAATTAGGATAGCAAGAAAATTATTCTATATGCAGACAATGAGATATTTTAGAATTCATGATTTTAAGAAAAATGCAACAAGCAGCAAAAAAATATATATTTTAGGAATATTAGCCCCGCCATTATTCAAAGAGGAAAACTTTAACTTGGTTGATTTTTCAGATAATGATAAAATATTTGCTGGGGTTGTAGCTGAGACTGACCCCCAACCCATATTCTGAGTCCTGACAGACGACATTTTGAATTCAAGATATTTTTTTAATTGATTTTTTTCATTTAAGAAAAAATCATTAATCAGCAAAGTTGGTAACGAAACATTTGCATATAAGCATTAGTGAAGACATTAGTAGACGGAGTCAGACAGACAGCATTCTGAAGTCAACACTGTTTGCCTGTTAGCAAAATATCTTCAGAATCATACAGTATGTTGGACTTAAATAAAACTTTTAGGTAATAAAAATTGGACTAACCTTTGCAACTGATTGCATTCCCATTCAACGTGGCCATGGAAGCTTTGAAAACACAAACATGTCTATAAATCAGTTAGCTGTTCACACATTGAGCTAACATTTGACGTGGTGGTAGCTGAGATCATTTACAACACAGAGTTTGAGCGTGACTTCTTGCAGTTTTGCACAAGATTTGACAGTTTTAAGTTATTTTCAAGGTTTGTCCAAAGTCTTAGTTTAAAACTCTGGCATGACGACCTTCACTGTGAGTTACTTTAGGGAATACTAGATGTTTAATTTTTGAAAGAAATCCCTAGATCTGAGGACTGAAGGTGGCACAGAAAGTCACATGACATGGACATTGAACAAAGCCAATGAGGAATGTGTCGGGCCTGGGAAAATGCTCTTTTTTTACATTTTCTATCTAACAATCAGCAATCATTTTCAGTACATTGAGTTCTTTTACACTGTTTTTAACTATTTTACCTCCTGTGGTGCCACAGAAATTTGTAAGTATATATATATATATATATATATATATACTGTACACGCACTTAACATAATTTTGTCATTATCATAAGTGTTCAAGATTATGACTTGTGGAGATAATTATCAGGACTACAATACGGACTGCAGGAACTTTGTGGCTCCGTACTCTACTGACTGCTATGGATAATACTTTATTATAGAGACAACATTTTGACAATACCTGCATACTTAACAAGGATGTGAACACACTGCAGGATTTACAATTCAGTTCAATTCAGTTTATTTATATAGCACCAAATCACAACAAAGTTGTCTCAGGGCACTTTACAGAAACATTCACATAAATAGAAAAGCCAATTATGTCTACAAATCACTGAACAGCGCCCCCCCCCCCCCCCCCCCCCCACCCCCCCACCCCCAATCTCTCTCATCTGCTACAACCGTATGTCCCATTATGTTCCCTGAGGTCAGCGGACCAGTTGCTCCTCACAGTTCCAGGAACTCGTCTTAAGTGCAGAGGGGACAGGGCCTTCTCTGTAGCAGGACCAAGACTTTGGAACGAGTTACCTCTGCTTGTCAGACTAGCCCTCTCGGTTTTCAAGTCCCGTTTAAAAACCCACTACTATTCGGTAGCTTTCAACACCAGATGATCTGTGTTTTGATCCTGTACGCTCCACACTGGTTAGTCGTCATTATCTGCATCGTTTTTATGTCTATATTTCTGATTTACTTCATTTTATATATTGCTTCATGTGTTACCTGTTGTTCTGTCTGTACAGCACTTTGGTTGGCCTTGTCGCTGTTTTAAGTGCTCTATAAATAAAATGGTATGGTATGGTAATTAGTAAAGGAAGCCAGCAGACATGTTGAATCTTCACTTCGTTGCAGTCTCCCATCCTGAGCAAGCACAGTGGCAACAGTGGAAAGGAAAAACTCACTTTTAACATGAAGAAACCTCCAGCAGAACCAGGCTCAGGACAAGCGGCCATCTGCTTTGACCGGCTGGTTGAGAGGACAGGAAGGAGAGACAGACGAACACAGAATGGTAGGTCCAGGTATAGGTCCAGGTCCAGGTATAGGTCCAGGTGCACCTGAAAGACAAGAAAAACACGTTAAAGATAGAAAAAATAATTGCAAATACAAAACAGATTGAACAGAGTAAGTAAAGACAATAGCAGAGTGAAAAAGTGTGGTCAGTTTGCCCTCCAGCAGTCTAAGCCTATAGCAGCATAACTAAGGGACAGCTCAGGAAACCCAAGTCGACCCTAACTATAGGATTCATAAAAAGGAGAATCTTAAGCCCAATCTTAAAACTGGATAATGTGTCAACCGCATAGACATAAACTGGAAGTTGGTTCCACAAGAGAGGAGCCTGATAACTGAAAGATCTGCCTCCCATTCTGTTTATGTAAATATAGGAACCACAAGTAAACCTGCAGCCTGAGAGCAAAGTGCTCTGTTAGGAAAATATGGAACAATAAGATCTGTAATATAAGATGGAGCTAGGTTAGGATTTACAGCGAATATACTAAAAAACACACGTTTGTGAGCCAAATGAATCTGCTGCACATTATTTGAAAGTACAGTGAACCCTCGTTATAACGCGGTTCACCTTTCACGGTCTCGCTGCTTCACGGATTTGCCTCGTGCATTGTGTTCTGCATTCTGATTGGCTGAACAGTCTCTCCAGTACAGTAGTTATTTGTAAAAAATGTTTATACAGTACTTTTATTTGTTAAACAAATGCTTGGGCCTGCAAAATGGTTTTGTTTTGAATGTATAATGGAGTATTTCATTGTATAATAATTGTAAAAAAAAATAAAGGTTACTACTTCACGGATTTCGCCTATCACGGGATCTTTTTGGAACGTAACCCCAGTGAAAAACGAGGGTTCACTGTATATGAAAAGATAATTCACTTTAATGTAAACTCTATAAATCAGTGAAGTTTAAAAGTGATAAATTGACTTACGTTTTTCTAAAACTGTCTCTTTTATTCCTCTCATATTAGTCCAAAACAGTAGAAAGAATTCAGTCGGTTCATCTAGTTAACAACTTCATTCAGCAAGAAAAAATGTTTTTCAATTAAAGGACTATTGTTTCTTGGAATTAGTATCTCCTGCCACTGAGCAGGTTTTAGACAGATTATGTCATGATGCAGCCATTTTGGTCAAACCTTGAAAAACAAACTGCTTTAATTTATCCAATGACTTGAGATTTGATGTTCAGAGTAAGTGTTATGAATGACTCCCAGCTACTACCACATCAACAATTAATGTAATATCTGTAAAAATGACTGCTAAAGCCATTTTCCTGTTTACTAAGGACAGTTAGCTGTGACAGCCATCTTGAAAGGAGAAGTAATCAGTTGTAGACGTGAATCCAGTAATTTATTTATTTCACTAAACCTGCTTTGTGGTTCATGAGATATTTTACTAACAGACAAACATGGCTGACTTCAACAGTTAATTCTAAAGTGTTAATCCAAAGCGTGTAGCACTCTGAGTATGTGTGGTGCAAGACTCTTAGCTAGTATGTAGTTCTAGCTCAATAACTGCAAAACTTGCTGAGTTATAGTTATTGTTGGGTTGGTTAAGACTGGTTAGCTGAGGTGGCCATTTTGAATTGGACTGGCTCCAATCGTCAACCTTTATTTAGACAGGTTAATCCCATTGAGACTTGGGGACTCATTTACAAGAGAGAGACTATGCACTTATTGGTTACTGTTTTAAGAGTGTGATTAAAATTTGTTGTGTGAGATACTTTGTTAACAGACAGGCAGAGTTGACACTATTTAGTTAACAACAAAGTTTTAAAAACAGATCTCGCTCAATCTGTTAGTCCTCAGATAATCTTAGTCCAAAAGTCTGGCATCAAAGATTGCAGGAGACATGCATTCCTTCAATGAACGCGATACCTGTAATCTCATGCAACATTTGCAAATTTGTCATAAAACCTGGATGAAAGAATAGCACCTTTCAACCATCTGTGTATGCTGTAGTGTTTAGAGTTGGTCATGGCCACTCAGGTTAAAGATCCAGATCCTCCTCACACTGAATCAGGACTCAAGTCTGAAGTCTCAAATAACTGAGAACCTACATCAAAGTTTCTTTATTTGTCATACTGTACATGTGGTGGAACAAAATTGTGTACACAGGGTCCCAGTCACATCCAGCTAAAGTATAAATGTAAACGAAAAACAGTAATAAGATCTGAGATATGAACTAAGAAAAAACAAACTAAAAATATGCTAAGCACTAGTGGTACAAAAACAATACTACCTGTCCTCTGGCAGACTAAATAGTTAGAAAAGTTACAGAAATCAAAATTACCAGGAAAATATCTATCTATCTATCTATCTATCTATCTATCTATCTATCTATCTATCTATCTATCTATCTATCTATCTATCTATCTATCTATCTATCTATCTATCTATCTATCTATCTATCTATCTATCTATCTATCTATCTATCTATCTATCTATCTATCTATCTATCTATCTATCTATCTATCTATCTATCTATCATCTATCTACCTACCTACCCATCCATCCATCCATCCATCCATCCATCCATC
>NC_056509.1:44477210-44526466 GCF_014905685.2 Nematolebias whitei
TCCATCCATCCATCCATCCATCCATCCATCCATCCATCCATCCATCTATCTATCTATCTATCTATCTATCTATCTATCTATCTATCTATCTATCTATCTATCTATCTATCTATCTATCTATCTATCTATCTATCTATCTATCTATCTATCTAATCTAGTGTGAGAACGAATTAAGTGAATTGTGTTATTTTAGTGAATCATTCAGGTTTTTACGATCTATTAAATGAACTGGAATTACAAGCTCCGTGCTGGCGCTCTCAGGCGATTTTATACCCAACCGTTGGAGTGCCTCCGCCCCCTTTAGAGCTTCCACCAATCACAGGGCAGAATGTGATGAGCTCGTCACGGCAGTTAGTCACGCCCACCCTGCGCTGCTTCCTGTGTGAGCCGTTGTTGGACTCCGTCTGTCTGTGGAGCGTCCTCGGCATGGACGGTAGCTCCACTTCTCAACTTTTTACCACAGGTACGTTTCATGTAAGACGGTTTGTATCAGTCGGAAATGGATTTCTGAACAGAACAAGCCGAAGCTGAGTCCCTACGCGAGTTACATCGACCGCTGAAACATTTCCCACCCCGTTTCTCTCAGTTCGGGCTGTTGAAGGAAGAGGGAAAAAATGCCAGTGGCAACTCTTCTGCCTTTTACCGCGACCCCGAGTCGGAAGTCTGCCAGCCCGACTTCTTTCAGGTTAACGGAGAAATTTATCTTGTTGCTGGTGTTCAGCGCTTTTATCACGCTGTGCTTCGGGGCGATCTTCTTCCTGCCGGACTCGTCGAAGCTCCTCAGCGGAGTTTTCTTCCGCTCGTCGCCGGTGGAGACTAACACCCGCACCGGTCCGGAGAGCAGCGACTCCGGCTCGGCCGCGAACGAGGAGCGGAACCTGGATAAAATCAAGAGAGACCACGAAAAAGCGCTCCTAGAAGCCAAGGATACTCTACAGAAGGCACCCGGAGTGATTAAAGCGGAAATTTTAACTGTCAAGAGTCAACTTGCAAATGACCGTCTGAGTCAAGGTGGGAATAATTTACCTGTCATCAACTATCACCGCCCGCCGGGGGCGACCGGGCACGATCCAGTGGACCCCGAAACCAAGGAGAGACGGGCTAAGATCAAACAGGTAAAATCTGTTCTCTCATTTAAATTTATTTATTTTTAATGTGCCCTGTTTGGGTAGTTGTGGCAGAACATGACTCAACACCTTTACCTTCGGAACCCTTCACATCTGTTTACCTACAAAAATAAAAAAAAAGGTTTTTAGAAATGTTTGTGTAAATTCAGTGAGTCAGACTGAGGGCTGGAGTTGTTGGAGAAACCAACTGAGACCATCAAGTTAAAACTAGCTAAACTAGCTGCATTTGGCCAATTCATTGTAAAGCAGCAGCTAATACAGCTAAAAGCTAAAATCAGCAAAATAGTAGCTAAAGACTAAAATCCATAAAACTGTAAAGTTAGCAAAACGGCAACTAAAGCCTAAAATGACAAAATAAAGCTAAAATAAAAATCAACGAACAATTAACCAAAACATAGCAAAATGACAGCTGAAACAAAATGACCACAGTAGCTAAAGCTGGGTCAACAGTAACTAAAACCTACGCTTAGCACAAAAACAGCTTAAAGATCATATTGTTAAAAGTACCAAAGTCATAAAAAGCTAGCAAAACATAGCTAAAAGCTAGTATTAGCACAATATATTGAAACACTGGGATTAGCACAAAATGGCTAAAAAATAAAATGGGCAAATAAGCTAAATGTTAAAAGTAGAGGTCAAAAGATGGCAAGTTAATAGCTAAATTAGGATTAGCACAGCAGCAGCTAAATGCTAGGATTAGCTCAATGGTAGTTTAAAGCTAGTATTACATTGTTAGATTTCAATCTGTATTATTGAGCATGGACTTTGGTGTTTTGAACCATTTTGGCATGGCTGCCTCAGAGGAGTTGACAGGGGAGAGGGCGGGCCTCAGAAACCATCTTATCACCATCAAACTGCCTTTTTCCACTATGGGAGTGTGCTGCTTGCCAGGCTGAGTTTGTTTGTGGCTCCTCGGATTGAAGAAGCCCTTTGGATGAAGGACGAAACATCTCAGCAGTAAAAGAAACCGTCCAGATGACCTGACTAAACATTGTTGGATTTTTACCTGGATTATTGAGCTTGAACTTTGATGTGTTAAACAATAGCTAAAGGCTAACATTAGCACAGTAGTACAATAGTAGCTAAAATATAAAATAGGCAAAACTGTAGCTAAATGCTAAAAGTAGCAGTCATAAAAAGCTAGCTAAACAGGCTAAAAGCCAAGAATTGTACAATATCTAAATGCTAGATTAACCAGATTAACCAGTTGGATGCCATAAACTGTATGGGGGAAAAACCCCAAAACAGGAAAGAAGTGTTCTGTGACGTGTTATGTGTGCACCATGTTTACAAATGTGATTTTTACTTAATTAAACAGATATGCAGTAGTTGACGTAAAGCTGAATTGAGAAGAACCTGCGTTTAGATATTTCACGCCATGATGAGAAGTTTGTCCGCACATAACGGGGAACTAAACCATTAAATCTGGATCATTCAAATCCCAACACAAGTGTGTCAGGCCACCGTACAAGAACGGGTGCATACATACAAAAGCCAGTTAATAAAAATTCTCCATCTGGAAGGAAGCCAGCAGACCAGTTGAATCTTCACTTTGTCGCAGTTTCCCATCCTGAGCAAGCGCAAAGGCAACAGTCGAAAGGAAAAACTCCCTTTTAGCAGGAAGAAACGTCCAGCAGAACCAGGCTCAGCTCGAGCGGCCATCTGCTTCGACGTGGTGGGTTTGAGAGGACAGGAAGGAGAAACAAACGAAGTCAGCATGGCAGGTCCAGGTGTAGGTGCAGGTGTTCCTCCTATTGGAAGAAAGCCAAAAACACGACAACACAAAACAGGTAGAAATACAAAACGGGTAAAGACGGCAGCAGAGTGAAGAAATGTGGTCAGTAAAGAAGAATGCATGAGCCCCACCACCAGCTGCACCTCCTCCCCTGGCTGCCACGCCCGTCTTACAGGTTTCCCTGTGTGACGTGCAGCTGCTGTAAAACCTGCTCAAGTTTCCCATCACAAAGTGAAATCAATATGCGACCCAAATATTCTCCATGCACTGCATAATCCGTGACATTTGAGGTGGAATCAACGGAAACCATGCCTGCTTAATTATTAAAGCTGTAATTTACTTTGTTTATGTTTACTCAGACAGAATCCACCGCGTCAGCTTTTAGTTATCATGCAGCAGCGTCCTCGGATCTCTCATTAAGAGAAATGGATCGGTAAACCTCGTATCCTGCATCTTGTGTTGCGATGCTTCTGAGCAGCAGCGTGTGTGTGTGTTCTGGAAACGAGCGATGACGTCCCAGAGGTGGTTTCAGGTGGCAGCTCACGACATGCAGTCATCCTGCTGCTGTTATGATCCGCTGACGGTAAACTACAAAACCAGAAGCATTACAGTTTTTATCAATCACTGCAAAGCTGAAAGAAAAATAAGAAGGCTGATGATGATGCCCTTGTGTGCGTTGGTCTGTCCGTTAGCAAAATATCACTTAAACTACAGGTTTTTATTGAAACGTTCAATAAATAATCAGTGGATGCACATCTACAACTGATGGATTTTTAGAGTCAGTCCAATGACAAATGGCTGCTGAAGCCAACTGACTTTAGAAAATACCAAAATAGTTACAGAAAATGAGCTAACATGTGGTCTGGTAGTAGCTGAGAGTCTACCCTAAACATATTCTTGATTATGCTAATTTTAGCGTTTGAAGGCCTAGCATTTCTTTCCTTCTAAAACGTGTCTTGAGGAGAGTTGGTTGTAAATGTGCTCTGTAAGGAGGGTTACTTGAGCTGTAGTCACTCCCACGGGTGGCTGATAGTCATGTGGACGACTGCTGAGTGAGTGGAAAGATACAAGGTTAATGCTTTTATTGAACACGTGTAGCTCGTGTGCAGATATTGGCTTTTCATGAAGAAGAACGGTGATACATTCAGATGTATTTGTGGGTTATTGTAGCTCAAGTCTGCTGATGATGGACGTAGGAATAAATGTGAAGCTTTAACTTAACAAACCATTAAAAACCCTGAACACTCCATCAGTATTGTGACATTTAGTGATGACCTTTTGTGTTTTTGCATTCATAAATGTTGAAGTTATACACTAATTATATACAGTAGGCACTTGTTTGTTGCGGAGGTTTTGTTCCGAACCCGCCCGCACTAAGTGAAATTCTGCGAAGTAGCGACGTTGCATTTATTTTAGTATTTATAAATATTTTAAGGCTTTAGAAATCCTTCCCGCACCCTTGCCATGTTCTAAAATCTTAAAAATGACGTCATTTTAACAGCATACGTACAGTGCTGTATATGTAGCTACGGAGTTTTACTTACAGGCTCTGCAGAACAGTAGCGGCTCTCGGTTCTGGTCTGGCTCGGTTCCGTTTCTGCAGACTACCCTGCAGCGACGAAGCTCACAATCAATGTTCTAAACTCTTAAACGTACTAATTTTAACATATTTATACACTGCCTGCCCCCCCAAAAAAGTCACCACCTGGATTTAACTAAGCAAATGGGGACGAGCCTCCTGTTGGATAATTACTGCATGGATGATCATCTTTCAGCTGCAACAAGTTATTTAACCCAACTGGTGCAATGAGTTGCTTCTCATTTCTTAAACAACCGTGTTGAAAGACACATCGCGTGGTCGTGGAAAAGATGTCAGTCTGTTTGAGAAGGGTCAAATCATCGGCATCAAGCAGAGAAAACATCTAAGGAGATTGAAGAAACTACTAAAATTGGGTCAAGAACTGTCCAACGTATTATTAAGAACTGGAAGTCTTCGAGGAAGAAATGTGGCCTACTGTACCAGCCTGTGGGGGCAGTGCTACGATCTGGGGTTGATGCAGTTGGTCAGGTCTAGGTTCAGCAACAGTATGTGCTCAAAGAACGAGGCCAGCTGACTACCTGAATGACCAGCTTATTCCATCAATGGATTTTTTTCTTCCCTGATGGCACGGGCATATTCCAAGATGACGATGCCAGGATTCATCGGGCTTGAATTGCGAAAGAGTGGTTCTGGGAGCATGAGACATCATCTTCACACATGGACTGGCCGCCACAGAGCCCAGACCTTAACCCCATGGAGAATCTTTGGGATGTGTTGGAGAAAGCTTTGCGCGGTTTTCAAAATCTGCCGCCATCAATGTAAGATCTTGGTGAAAAATTAATGCAACACTGGATGGAAATTGATCTTGTGACATTGCAGAAGCTCATCGAAACCATGCCACAGTGAATGCATGACGTAATCAAAGCTCAAGGTGGTCCAACCAAATATTGGTGAGCATGGACTTTTTTGTTTGTGACCCTTTTTTTTTTTTTGGTGGCAACTTTTTTTTTTGGCCAGGTAGTGTATGTAGCTAATAAACTTTACTTACAGGAGTGTCCACACCCGGAGGTACTTGTGGGCCAGCTTGGAGCTCTTGGATTCACCGCTGAGTTTGTAGGTCCGGTTCTGGTCCGGTTCAATGCAGCTCTTGAGCGCCAAAGTGCATTTGGGGGAGGGTAGACATTTGGTTGGCAGGAGCGGGACCGTAGGTGGTCGATTTGTGTCCCAAGTCTGGATGAAAAACGTTCCAATGGGCTATGGAAATGGCTCCGGACCTTTCGCGCTTAGAAGTCAACGTGGGCCGGCTACCAGCTCTCAAGATTCAACGATGGGTCTGGTCTGGAGGTCTAGTTCTGATCCGGTTCGGTAGGTTCAGTGTGGCTTCTCTGCATCCGCTTGGCGCTGATCAGATCAAAACTCTACCTCTGGTTTTTAAGAAGGAAAATGGGGCTTCAGGGCGGGGCCCTGTTGCCTTCTGGGAAATGTGGTTGTCATGAGGGGGAATACAGTGGAGGCTTACTGAGAGAAAACTACAAAATGGCGAGGTCTGTCCGAAGTATTTTATTTTTTCATTAACTTTTTACTGTACAGTACTGTACCCAGTACTTTCCCAATCATCTGAGTAATATTAAAGTTGACAGTCGTGTATCTTGTACGTTATTATTTTTGTAAAATATTTTGAACTGTACGTCCACAAACGGCGACAGAGCGAGTCCGCGAAGTAGCGAGGGACCACTGTCTTACCCTTCACTGCCCTGAAACCTTAATGTCCTTGTTGACGTTTCTTTTTCAGTGTCACAAAGTTTAACATTCTCTGCTAATTGCATCACTGCCACTATAATTTTATTTCAAAATCCAGAGCTCCGAGGCTCCGTCCGATTGGCCGAAAACGTTATTGATGTGCACAGTTTAAATGCAGATCATTTATTCCAGTGGAGGCAGAACCTTGTGATGTCGATGTGCAGTGACGACAAATGTTCAATAAATCAGGCAGCTCTGTATTAAAACGTTACAAACTCACATCCACGCTGCACTAAACTAATCTTTATGCAAAGTAAGATGCCTTCATTGCTTCTAGTTTCTTGTATTACACCATTATTGCCCCAAATTCTTGCTTTCATCAGCCGGTGCGTCGTAATCCTCTTGGGTAGAGAATTCATAAGCAGCCGTGCTTTAAGCAAAAAACAACAAACAAAACCCAAGAAAGGTCACCCCTCCTGATCCTTGTCATTACTGAGTGTGCGATTTATTGTAGAAGGAGAATCGTTTGCGCTTCATGGCGGAGCGAGAGGAGAGTGCATTCACAGAGGTCACTTGTGACGGCGTTCACCGCCGACGTGCTTCTTAATCTCCTTTCGATCAAAGTAAACAGACAGATGGAGAAGCGGGAGGCATCATCCGCGGCAGCGCTGAAATCACAACAAACGCCAGAAACTTCCAGTCGAATCTAAAAACTGATCAACACATTGTGATTCTGGGGGGAAAACGCCACAAACTGGGTTGTTTGGATCCTCTTTCCACGGTTGCAACAGACTCTTTGGAAAGGAGAACATCTGAGCTCTTTATAAACCGATCACATCACGGTAATTCATCACCGATGATACAAACCAACAAGAAGAAAGCCGGTTGTAACACACTTGTTCAGCTTTAGATAAATTGACACAGCGGGATGATTACGTCTTACATGATTAAACACAAGCATAAGAAATGTCGGCAGAGGTAACTTCTCATCCGTCTGTTTCAATGTTTTTAGTCCGTTATCGATCAGAACTCCAGGGTTGTTTATCGTTCGCAGGAACAGTAAAATACATGAAATGCATTCTGTGGCGGTGGGGAGAGGTACTCGGATACTCTGAGCATGTTTTAGGTATTCAGGAGTGATTTTTCTCCAGGAAAGGTTTAACGTCTCGTAGCAGACTGCTCCCGTCCATCAGTTTGCAGTGGCAGCTTTCAAATGATTAGGTTAAAAACAAGATGCTTCACCCTGACTCTTTTTTTAAAATTGATGCCGAACGTATGATGCGTTTTCTCATTAGGCTTCTGGGGCTTCAGCGTCATGTCATGATGATCGCAGACAATAGCTTTAAAATCAGCAGGAGAAAGTGGGCTTTTAATATATATTTCTTATATTTAATACCTTCAAACCAGAAAAATTTTACCTTTTTTTTTTTTTTTGCGTAACTTAAAACTTTCACAATAAATCTTTCGTGCAATAAAAATATACAGGCAATCGTATTTTAGTTTATTTTTCTTGCAATAAAATCAAATAGAACTTTTTGTTAGCAAGATTAGACTAATTGCGACAGAGCTGCTGTAAAACTGATTCATTAATAACTCATAGAAACGCACTGGTTGTTTTAGGGCTTTATAAAATCCATTTCATTGCGTTTTAATTTTTTCTGAATTTTATGTTATTTGATATATCCACGTTTTTTTTCACCCTACAAGTGTTTTTTTTTAAATGTTGGAATAACTTTTTTTAATAATTCAATAGTAAAATAATTTCTTCAAAAATAAACTTTCTCTAGAATACAGCAGAAATGGTTTCAGTTCCACAGAACGTTAAATGGGTTATTATGACGCTTAAAACTCAACTTGAAAGTCATTTATGAATAAAAACCATTCCATTGTTGTTAGAAAATAAGTTCCTTGCTCATGTTTCATGTGAAAACAAACAGTTAAGTGATTGACAGTGTAAACTTTACATTTCACTGTATTTTGAAGTTAGAATATAAATACATCATTAATTTCTAATGTTGTATAATATTAGTGATATTTGATTAATTGATTATGATAATAAGGAGGATGCTGTGTTGTTTTGCTCACAATAACTTTTTAATTTTTTTTGTTGCTGAATACAATAGATGTTGTTTTTATTTATTTTGAAGCATCACTCTCATGATGCTGGAACGTTGAACAAACTCCCGTCTCACTTCTGATGTGTTTTCATGTGGTCCAGTTAGCATAAGCTAATTTTAGCTCGTTTTTAGCTTGTTCCTCTCTGAATGCTTGTTCCTTCGTCCCACATTTTCTTGCAGTTGCGATCGGTCAAGTGCCGACTGCACTGAAAATCTGTACATGGATATTCTTTTTCTGTTTAAGCCTCGTGCTTAGTGTTAAATGTTGTGATCTATAGACTCGTGCAGCAAACTTTTTTTTGCCCAAACTCTCTGCGACGTGTCCTTCTCCACCCATCTCAGACCATTACGAGCAGCTACAGGAGCCTGCAGGAGACAAAACAGTCTTCTGTGGCCATTGCAAACCTCAAATGTGACAAACACTCGGATTAAGAGAAATCCATGTTACAAATTTTGCAACATTCTGCATTTTACTATCAATGTCTCTTTTAATTTTAACGATTCAAGATTTTTTTTATTGTAAAACCGATAAATTGATTAATCTGCTGATGTTTTAAAAAATTGCAACTTGCCCATACCTACTGCTACTATAAGCTCTTTTATATGTTATTTATAAGAGATGGATGAAAAATTATATATTAACGCCCAACAAAAGGCAATCGGTAATAGAAAAACTCAAATCTTTCATCCTGTAGCCCTTTGTTTTTTAAATCTCACGAGTTAAGGCATCTGCTAATTAAATTGAGCCTGCTGGTGGAAACATCATGCTTTGCTTGGCCCACACTTTGGGTCAAGTAAACACTAGGGATGTACAATATTTGATTTTTGGACGATATCCGATATGCTAATATGTTAAAACTTATTTGGCCGATAACTGATACCAATATTTTTTTCTTATAACTACTTACAGAGACTACATAGCTTTCTCTGCTGTGGAATCAAATTATTTCTACATTATTCTGCCTGCTACCAACTGCAGACGCCAAAAAGGGGCTGAAAATGATGCAACACTTCATCTTGGATTATGTTTAATGTCAAATTTATTCATGACATTTACTCTCTCAAACACACAATGACAACACTCGAACAGTCATACAAAAACAGATATATATGCATAAAAGGCGCTGTTTTTGTATAAAACAGTCGCCTCTTATATCGGTGAGTTATTTTGATGGAATGGCCGATGTCAGATATTTACCGGTAAATTTATCACAAATATCAGCCGATAATGTCGTGCGTCCCTAGTAAACATCTCATGCACGATAATCCAAATTATTCACAGTTAACACGATGGAACAGGATCATTTGAACCCGTTAATTCATGTAGCTGCTGGGAGTGTATTGAGGTTTTCAGGTGTGCTCTCGACCTGTCTGCAAATCTTCCCTGATTTCTCTGCCCTTTCTGTTTGGTAAACCAATAACCGTGTTGACCGTGCGCTGCAGCACAAACACACTGCTACACGCTGATCTTGATCCTTGGTGGCCTTATGTTAGAGATGGATTTTTAAATTATTTGAAGGTTTCGCTCTGAGACACGAGCTTCTCGCTACAAACCGCCCCACCAGCTGACCCAGCTATCCAGGGATCTGCCCCCCGCTGTCGGTGGGTCGACAGCCCGTTTGCAGAGGCGGCCGTCCTGAAAAGTATAAACGACTTGTTGTGAGTGACCAACACAGTCCTACAATCTGCTGGATGCGTTTGCCTCCTGGAAATCAAAGGCTCTCTGGAGGATCCGGCCTCCCTGCTGTGTTCAGCCCCGGCTTTCACTCACTCTCACCGAGGCTTTCGAGGCAACAGCAGCTGGGGGTAATCATGAAAACTTCGGCTCGTAAACAGCTGGAACGTGAAGGTGGAGGAGGCCAGTGCTGGATTGTTGGCGCCTGCATTATTTAACACATTAAACTACTTTTCTGCCTGGTAGTAACGCGTTTGTTACCACACTCAGATTAAATTTCATTTCAGGATCATTCATTGTAGTTTTGAGAGGTTACAATGGGGTTAATTCTTTATTTTATTCTGCCTTTTTCTTTAGTTTACCACTCAAATGGCACATCTGCATTACAAAATTACTTTGAGTTTTTATCTTTCTGTAAATATCAGTACGTTTAATGTTAACTCATACATTTTCATACCTTAAAACTAACGATATGTAGCGTATGTGAATGAATGTCCTGTATAATGAACTGTTTTGTTGTTGAGCAGTAATATATAGAGTAATTCTTTAGGTTGAGTTTTCTTGAACTGTGACAAGAAGAGATCCTTGAATAGAACAAATCCTTGTCACGCTCACGTTTGATGAAAAGGATCTTATTTACTTTTCAGACACAATAAAAATCAATATGTGTTTACTGTCTGCTGTAGTTCTCAGATCAGGGTGTTCTCTTGAAGGGAAAAATAAATCGTATTTATTCTTCTGTCCATTTAAAAAACAAACCAAAAGGAAGCTGTGGATAAGCAGAGAAAATTCTTCACTATAGCCATAAAATGTGCACGTTGATAAAGTCCATCAGACATCTCTTAGTTTCAAAACAGATTTTTAGATGTAGAATATTCCCATAATGAGAAAACCCTTCGCTTTGTCTGGTCTTCATCCAACAGCATCCTCATAATCCTGAAAGACATTACATGGTACCATTACACACTTTAAGATAGAAGTACTCGCATTGCAGCCATTTAAATCTTTACGCGTACAGCGTGTAAATTTAGAGACGTTTCTGGACCTGTGTCTTTCTCTAACCTTCCTTTTTCTTAACTGCCAAGGAGCCAGATGTTGGGATGTTTTAAGGTGGTCTAGAGCCATATATTTCCAGGTTTTCTGGAATCATGAGCAGAAGGGGAACAAATGTTTCCTCATCTAAAACATTTCAAACCTCATACATGTGTGGCAGATCAAGCTAACGCCACATCGTAGACCTCTACACTGCTTCTCTTTGAACACTTTGGCGCTAAGTAGCATTCCTTAAAGGAAAGCATGTCGCCCGGTGCCTTCATGCCAAAAATAAAAAGAGCTTTTTCAATCCGTTAGGATAACACTCGGCTACCACCACACCAAACTTTAGCTCAATATCTACACATTTATTCTCATAAACCACAACGCCTGGAACAAAGGGTGTGGATCTTGAAAATGTGACAATTAGAATGCAGTTGGTTCAAATGAGCTTTACACGAGTAATATGCGAGTTTTATACCTCTTGAAGGATATGTTATTATATGAATTATACTTTTACCTGGATAATTAAAGGATATATACAGACTGATTAAGTTATGTATAATGCAGCTAGGATTCCTTGAAGAAACGCACATCACCTGTTAACTTTCATAGCGGAAAAGAGCGCCCTGCCCCAAACCTTGTGTTAATGAAGACCACCAGGCTACTACCACACCAGATTTGATCTTTTAATTCTAATTTTGATTTGATCCTGAAGTTCCTCTTTGATATGGCTTCAGTAAATACAATAAAACCATACACCCGCACACCTTACAGGTAAATTGGTGCATCCTTAACGATAGACCAAAATAAGTCTATGTTAAAAACTAGGGATGCACATTATTGGATTTTTGGCCGATATCTGATATGCTGATATGTTAATAAAACTTATTTGGCTGATACGATACCAATATATTTAATATACTTTCCTTTGTCAGAACATAGCCCTCTCTCTTATTTAGGCTTATTTGCTACAAAAATTGTGTCACAGCCGTAAGAGCTGGTGGCATATATTCATTAACAGCCATATGCATAGCACATTAACTTATATTAAATAATAAGTGTTAAATGTTATTTATTAGCATTAGTCACCTGCGATGCTGTCTCACTTGTGGAGGCTTGTTCCAGGTTCCTATAGCTGCAGTGTGGGTCCTGTGCATGAAGGACAGACTTTTTAAGTTCAAAGTTTTGTCTATCCATTGTGCCGTAAGACTAATCATGCTAACGGGCTAACACAACGTCCGCATGTCTGTGGTAAAACTCACCCAAGTGCTATCGGCTGTTAGCTTCTCAATGACGTCGGAAATGACGGCTTGTAACTCGGGTAAGACTACGTCGGAAAAATATCTCAGACTGGGGATGATGCAGCGAGGCTCAGCGTAGTCCAAAAATCATTGGAATCAATATCCTCAACAACAAAAAAACTTCCACACCGCCAACATTTTGATTTCTTTCTCTCCGCCGTGATCAGAACAGGTGCGTGACGTCATCACGTTGTGCCGGCGCTGCAGGCGTCCTGGTCACTGGGTTGTCGTACAAAAACAGCGTCTTTTATATCAGGGAGTTATTTTGATGAAATGGCCGATGTCCAATGTTTAACTTTAACGATAATATCGGCCGATACTGATAATATCATGCATCCATATAAAAAAAATAGAAATAAAGGTGAAACTGGTCTTTTTTTCTTAACTTAATGGTTATTGGTTATTATATCTTAGATGTTATCATTGTTTTTCTTTTACATGTTATTGTTGGCTGTAACTGGGACCCTGTGTACATCATTTCGCTCCACCACATGTACTCCATGTGGTGCGAACAATAAAGTATCTCTGACTCTCACTTATTGCAAATGGAATCGTTTTTTTTTTGTATATGATTTTTTTTTCTTAGCTATTAAGAACATCCAATGATAAATTTCTAAGAACATTATTAAAATGTGTCCAGTGGTTCATGTTCACGCGTTATCTAACACAACTGCTCGCCCTTTTATTGCGACGCTCGATAAAAATGATCAGGCAACACACAGCTGAACGTTCTCCACTTGAGAAAATGTTCAGGTATGAAAGAGTGAAGCGGTGCAAAACCCCACTAAAGTTTACTCAAACAGCTCCGTTAATGAGGTACGATTTGTTTGAACCTTCCTTGGAGCTCAGTTTTCTGGCTTCGTCACTGTGTAAGGAAAGACGCTGGCGTCGAACCTTTATCGCCGTGTTTTACCTGCAGCGACATTTAAACCGCTCGTTCCTGCAGCGTTGCTCTCCCAGTCCCGACGTAGCGTCGGAGCAGCAGCTGCTGTCCCGTGTGGCTCGTTGTCCCGCTCCCTGCTGACTGTCGGTGAAAGATGTCTTCTGTGCGCCAGTGATGAGGTGAAGGTTGTTGCTTTGCAAAGCAGATGCAAATGAGCGTTTAGCTTGCCGTAAGCCGTGTGTTGACAATATGTTTTTTCAAAGAAAAATCGCTCTTCATCCTGTCGGCACGTTAAGTCCTGTGGCGCATCTTCCTCCTCAAAATACGCAGAGTAAAAAGTAAGTTGCGTATTATAAACACATATCTCAGCGAGAAGGCACTGGGGGTTTGTTAAAGCCTCTGGACGCCGCCCGACGTCGACTGTTGATGACAGATGAAACATCTTCGTCCTCTCCCTCGCTCCTTATGGACATGCTTATTTCCTACCACTTGAGTTTTCTTTACTTCTCTCAGTTGGGTTCTTAGCAGTTGTTGTTGTTGCTTGTATCCCCAGTTCTCTGCGTTCTTATTTTCCTTTCATCTGTTTTGCTCAGTTCAAAATTCAGCTCCGTTATTTTTGCCCTCCATTATTTTTCCACTAAGCACGCTTCACGGGCATGCATGTGCTTCAACGTGGAAACCCGTCTATACTTCTTTTTGTTGCCAAATTTTACAGTCTGAAATGTATTCTCTTTAATAACAAACTCTGGTGCCTTTAAGTTCTGTTTCTGTGCCGGCCATTTGAAATAATTGCCCCGGTCCTGCCTCTTTTCTCGGAGTGGAAACCAGACTCTTGTGTTTGTGTGTCAGGTACAGTTCCTGCCTGCCTCCAGGTGCTTTGTTTCATTTTCTAATGGTTTTAATAACTCCGGCTCACAACCATTAGCACTGCTTTTTGTAAATGCATTTGCACTGTATAGATACATGTATGCGTCTGCGTGCCTTTTATATGTCTGTATTATTTGACTATTTTTAGGTATTACCAACTATTAGGTGCATTTACTTTGAATATTCTTGTCAGAACGAAGTAAAAGCGCGATCAGAAGAAAAATGCGAGCAAATTAATTTAAAACCCTTTTTCACAAACGATCTTTAAAGCTAAACGGAACGTGTGAGTGTTCCTTAAAAAGCTCATTTTTGGTATACGCGACTTCTTCTCTGAGAAATCTGTCCTGGTGGGCTGTCTAGAGCAGGGCTCTGCAACCTTTATGACCAAAAGAGCCATTTTTACACTTCCTTGACTAAATTAAAAGTGTTCGGAGCCGCAACAACCTGCTAACTGTGATTATCAACTGGTGGCCCATGGGCCAATTTAGGTTTGTTGGAGGTTGCGTTTGTTCCCAGTAAACATGTCAATAATTGTTAAAAATCATTATGTATTTTCAGCTTTTAACATAATTTAAGACAAATTAAAAGACCAGATTCTTGTAAAGAGGGGGAAATTATATAAAAAAAGAACTATGCAGACCTATTTGATTTTATTTTTTTTATTTTTTTTTAAATTGTGGAAAAAATAATTTAGTAAAGAAAAAAAGCATAAAGTTAGTATGTTTTAATCCTTGTACTAGTTCCAGCATTCCAATATTTGCAAAGAAAATGACAGAAAAACTGCTAAAACTAGTCTTTTGTTGTCGTTTGTACAACAACCAGTAGTTTTGGTCAAAGCTTGAAAGAGCCGCTGCGGAGGAGCCAAAGAGCCGCATGTGGCTCCGGAGCCGCAGGTTGCAGACCCCTGGTCTAGAGTTGCATTAAAAGCCACATCTGCTTTAGTTGTATCAGGATGCTCAACACCTCCCAGAGAAAAATAAAATATACATGGGTTCAATGTTTTAAAATCAAAACTAAATATGACGGAAATCTGTATTTGAATGAGCAGAGCAGTATAATAGGCAATTATTAACCCATATAATTTACTTTCATTGTTGAGAGTAGACACGTGCTCTGCGTCAGATTGTTCTCTTCTTTCAGACTCCATTACAGTGTAAAGGCATTGTACTAATTAAATATGCAGTTTCTTTTTAACTAGTAATTAAAGCTTTTAATGTTGGATTTATTAGGTTCTGTGACGGTCAGATCTGCAACAGGAAGGTTTATAATGACGTGATGTAAAGCTGATGGGTCGTAGTTCTTCCTCACAGTAAGAGGATCAAATGTAGTAGATACAAGAGATGAATACTTTTATTGATTACAAAGTTACTTCAAAATGTGGGGGTCCTACGTATTTTTATATAAACATATTATTGAATTTGTTAATAAAATAAAGCCTCAAAATAAGTATAACCACTGAAGTGATTACAATTAGTTGTTTAATAATTAGACGGTATTGGGAATTGGTGGATCAGGTTTTTAAAAAGTTTAAAATTAACCAAGATGGTTTTAATTGGTGCGTCCATCTTTAGTATGTGGTCCTGATGAGCAGCCCTCCGGCTATGGATCATTTAAATCTACATAAGACGTGGATTTTTACTGTAGGGCTCTTGGTATGTCAGTGTGGATTTATCTATTCGCTGAAAGGGTTTCAGGAGAATATAATAGTCTAAACTGCAGCATTAGGTGTAAGAATATTCTTGGTTTTATGTTTCTCTCCTCCTTTCTATGAGAGCTTTCTATCAAGAGTCACTGACTGGTTAAAATCCATACACACTCAAACTGTTCACCGTTCAGTATTTGTGTATTAGAGCCTTTGTAATGTTCTGCTATAACCGAGGGCAAGCCCCAAAGTCCCACACATCACAGGCAGAGATGGTTTATTAAGCTTTATATCCTAAGGACTAACCATCTCAGAGGCACATTACTGCTGTCACTGGATTTACTCCTCCAACTTTATTGCTGCGCACAAAGTCACTGAGCTCTGATTTGGAAAGCTCGGAGCAAAATAAACGAGATGGATCACAAATATCTTAAATGTGTATAGTAGGTCAAAGCACAAGCGAGCCCTGAAGTGTGGATAGAGTGCTGCACTGCGAAAAGAGAAGACTGTACGTGCAAATTAGACCAAATAAACCAAACTCACTGAGCCATCGGTTGTAGAACCACAAGGGTAAAAATAACTTTTATCAGCTACTGTAATGGCAAACATGTCTCCCAAAATGTATAGGTTTTAGCATTATAGCCACATTCAACAGTGACTAAAATTTTTAAACCAAAAATGTAATTGTCTGTTGGCAAATAATGTTTTTGTCTGTGTATGTGCGTATTTGTTTGTCCATACCATTAGCAAAACATCCCATAAATTATTGGACACATTTAAATGAAACTCATTGGACGCACATCTACAACTGATTAACTTTTGGAATCGGCCCAATTCAAGATGGCTACCACAACTAGGCCTGTCTCGATAAACAAATCAATTAATCGCATGATAAATGAAAATTATCGACCTCATTTTCATTTATCGGCTTTATTGTTTCACTGACCCCTCCCTTTCTCTTTTCTCTGTAAAATCTGTTTTAACCGTCCAAAATCGCATTTTTGTATTGTTAAAAGCAGCTAAGCTAAGAAGCTAAGCTACGAGCTAAGCTAACAGGCCGACCTCGAAGAAAAAATCCTCCGTCTTGTTGAAGCTTCAAAATTCACGGTTGAAACCCGTGCCTTCGTATAAAAAGTTGTTTTTCTCTGCAAAAAGAAGTTGAGAACTTGTTTAATGATTTTTTCATTAAAAGCTTTGTGTGACAAATGCTATGCTAAAGAGCTCAGACCACACTGAGCATCCGCCATTTTGAGAACCGAAAACAGGAAGGAGAGACGGCCCATGTCACGTCAAGGGGCCTCCCTCCCATTTTCTTAAAGAGACACACTGCTCGCTCCCTCACTATCCATCCTTTGGTTCAAACAGTCTTATACTGCCATCCGGTGGTCAAAAATGTTACTACACACAAAACAAATTAACCAAATTTCTTCTTATATTTGACAATAATTACTAATTATTGTCAAATTTCAAACAATCGTATCGTTTATCGCAATAATTTGAGACAATCGCCCAGAAAAATGTATTCTCGTGACAGGCCTACTATAAACACCCCTTGTTTATCTAGCATGAATCATAGAAGCGTTTGATCAAAGAAGAATAGTTTATCTTGTTAGTAAGCGTGAATGACTCTGAGGTGACATCAGGTTGTTGATGGACTTGTTGCTTCTTATCATTTCCAAACTTTGAACAGCCATCAGCAAGGCTTTTTTAATGTTGTGATGTATGACGGCATGCTGTCATGTTTTTTTTTTATCCAGTTAAATGTTTTTTACGCAGGCAGTGAATGCCAGTGAAGTAAAATGGACCGTGTTTGTTGCCCAGAGAAAGGCTGTTCTGTTATGAGTCACTCTGTTGCTTATGGACGTTTTAAGATGTGCTTTCGGCTGTCCGCCGGTAATGCAGCAGTCAGTCAGCTAATGTTGCAGTGCCTTGAGCTTACACAAGACTAAGAGAAATTAGTGCCTGAAAAAGTTAGCTAAATGAAATGTCAATAGCAAGTCATCAATAACGCTTCCTGCTCCCTCTGCAAATCACTTTGTCTGCTTCATTCTGCTGCACTTACTGCTTCGCTTTTAAGAGTCCAAGGAGCTCAACCATCGCAGCCAGACAGAAACCGGGGAACGTGCATTTAAAAGTACAGAGATAAAATCTATTAAAAAACAACCCAACAACTATATAATTCACCGATTCTCAACAAACCTAAAATGGCATTAAAGGTTGAGAAACGAGAAGTGCAGTGGAGTTTCATTTCCTTCTTTCTCGGAGCTCCTGCATGTGCAGGCTGACCTTTTCGGTCAAAGATGAGCTTTTCAGCTTATTTATTTATTTATTTATTGAATTTCTCAACGCACCATGAAGTTTGACTTGCTGCACAGCTTGGTTTGTTGTGGACAGATTTCAGTTTTTATGTATTTTTGCTAAATGAGGAGAGAGGTGTGGTTGTTGTTGTGTTTAAGTTTGTTCCCCAACATGGTAAATTTCAATAAAATTGCCAACATTTTCTTTCTCAGAGAACTTCAGGTCTTCATTTCTATTGTGTGAACTTGATTATTTCCATCTACCGAAGGTGAAAGGATGAAGTTTTTGCCTGTGTTTGAGTGCATGTGTCTGTTAGCAAAATATCTCATAAAGCTACTGGACAAATGTTATTAAAACACACAATATGTGCATCTACGGCTGATTGATGTTTAGTTTCAGTCCAGGTCGTGATGGTTACCTCTGCTAAGCAAACAGAAAAGGCTATAACTAGTCAATCTTTGTAGATATTAAGCTAAAATTTGCTGTGGTAGTAGCTGAGAGTCATCCTTTAAACATAACTTAGTGAAGTTAAGTTTAATACTTTGATGCCTCCTGTACCTGAGCTCACTGACATTTAAAACGCTTCTAACCGTTCTGAGTCTAACGGTCATGACGGATCTAATGAACTTCACCACAAGCTGTTGAGAACATTTATACTCTGAGCTAAAACTAGAGAGAAGTATTAATGGGATACAAACATCAATTAACTCGTGAGTAAGAGCAGCATGCTCAAAGAGACTGCCTTTTAGATCATGTTTAATTAGCTCCTCTGTACAAATATGTTGTAAAATATGGGCTTTTATTCTGGAAAATGTGGGATTTAGAACAAACAAGTGAAAAGAATGCTGAGAAACCAGTGGGAGGAAGCAGCAAAGATCAGACATGACATGCTGTGCATTTCTTAATGAATCATTAGCAGTCTCTACTTGGATTTCAGGATTATTAACATTCCCCCCGTACAGACAGTGATGTATGCTGGGCGGTGCAGCCACATGGGGCTCTGGGTGAATACTCGATGTAAAATCTATGGGCCGGCATGGCCAGTAACGACCACATGTAAATGTCGTAGCTCTTGGATTAGTTAGGCCAGGAGGGGCAATTTGTCCACGTCTTTCTTCGAGCTATGACGGCATTAGCTTATTAACAATCAATGATTATTACATTTTAGTTCACAGGTACACACCAGTGGTTTCATACTGGAGAACAGTCAGGTGAATGAGGACCGTATGTAAAAATCAGAACAAGGAGCTGCAAGAAAAGTTAACCTTTGGTTCGAGTTTATTATTTATTATTATTATTAGTTCGGATTATCGAGCGTGGACCTTTTTTGTTTTGAACCAGTTTGACATGACTGTCGACGAGGAAGAGGGCCGGCACAAGAGGAGGGGGCGTGCCAAAGACACCATCTTAGCACCAACATAACTGGTTTGTTCCACTTTGGAGTAAGCTGTTTGGGGGAAGAATCATTTTTGTGTTGTGCGTTTCCTTGACTGATGAAGCCTTCTGGATGGAAGGTGAAACATTTCAGAAAAAAAATAAACTGTCCAGATGACCTGACTGAAAATTGTTGGATTGTATACCTGGATTATTGAGCGTGGACCTTTTTGGCTTGGTTCCAGTTGTTTTTTTCCCAAATTGGTGTTGTTCGGTGGTTGACTTATGGGAAAACAAGTTTCTATCGCAGCACACGCACAGAGACACACTCTTATTGCTCATCCCTAAAGACAATGTTGTTGTTTTTGTCTGTGCGTTTTGTTATGTGTTCAATATGTCATTGACTACTGGACAGATTTTATTGAAGCTTTCATAAATTAATCACGGGTTGGACATGGATTGCCTTTTGTAGTCAGCTGTGTTCAAGATGGCCGCCACAGCAAATGGGGCTGAAATTTGGTGTGGTATCTGAGACTGAATCTCAACACGTATTTTGCGCGTTAACAAGTTGCATGTTTGACATTTTGCCATTAACTATTTTAGAGGCAACTATCTGCTAGCAACATTTCTCATGAACCACCAGACACTGAATCAATCCTTGTATGCGCCTCCAATTCTGATTAACTTGTGGAACAAACCCAACGAAAGCTGGTCTCCACAACTAGCTGACCTTGGAAAACACAAAAAGCATCTATAACTCTGTCCATGTGGTGATAGTGGCTGAGATTTGTCCTCAACATGTACTGGGTGTGACATTTCATAATACTGCATGGAATCCACTATAAAGTCATTTTCAAGGTTTGAACAAAATGGTTCAAATAACAAGTTGACTAAGATCGTAGTTGATTTTTGTCCAAAACATCGAAATGAAAGTTTATTTTAAACTCCAGCTTACATGACGACATAAATTATGCAAATTTTTATCTGTTTGAGAACTGATCCTTCAACTTTGTTTTTAGTTTGCGTCAATATCTCAAGTGAGTACCTCGTAATGTGTAAAAGATGCTGCATCTTTAAGCATGTAGGTAAATACATGGAAAAGAGAGATGTTTTTAAAGTTATGTGAGAAGTTTTTGGAAAATAATTTGTTTCTTGGACCTGAAAATCGTCTCGGACAGAAGCCAAACTTCAGGGCATCTTGGTATTGGATACGAGCGCGGGGCGTATTTGCTGATCATATTTCCTGTGCAGGGTTGAGTTACAACTCACTCAGGTTTGTTTTGACGATCGTTCTGAGTAAACAACTCGTGTCCGTGGTATTCAATAACGAGAAAACGCCCGGGGACAGAAATATGCCAATTCTCTCCTAGTCAACAATGCATTATTTCCAGTAAATGCAAGCATGAGGAAGTTAATGGCATGAGCTGTTTTGGATTTGAACTCTTGAGGCGGTGGTTTCTAGATGGGATGTGGTATTCTGACAACGTGTCATGTAGCGCTCTAATGGGAAAGACTCGTGGATAGTCGGTATTAACATGTCTGAAGTACTACAGGGGGTTGTGGTTGGCTGATTCTCTTCCCAGTTCCAATCCAGTTCAGCCCAACACCCAGAATCACAGGCTGTCAGTCACGTACTCCATTTGTTTTTCAATCTCCCGGTCCTTCCTTCACGTCTTTCTCCATGCGAGGGACAGAATCTTAAAGCGGCAGCCTCTACAATCCTGGAAGCTATGTCTCTTTTTGTTTTGTTTTTTAGTCGGATAAAGACTACAAGGTTTGGAGAAAATTATTTTTCATTCAACCTTTATTTCTACAGGTTAATCCCATTGAGCCTCGGGGACTCGTTTACAAGAGAGCCGTGAATTTTAACAAGAGTGATGACAACAATAGACGGTCATAAAGATGCGAACACGCTGAGAATTTATTTATTTTTTTACTCTGGTTTGGGGAATGAGGCCAGAACATTATGAAAATGGTTATGTTGTTCACAAAGTTAAAAACAACCCAAACCATTCTGCTTGAGTATCTGTTGCCGCTGACTGTCATTCGTTTCTGCTTTACATAACGCAAAAAAATGGTATAATGGTGCTTTCATTCCAAATGCAAACAGCATCACTGAGCAGACAGGTTCATGACAGAATATTAGAAACACTCGTAGCATTAAAAAAACATTCGTTGTAGCAGAAAACACATATTTTTGTTGCAATCTTTTTTTCTGGTGAGGGCAACTTTTATCTGCCAATCATTTACATAAAATTGATCACATTTAGTCCATAATTAAGATGCTGAACTCCTCATACTTTGCCCAGTTAAGCAGCAGAGCAGTGGACTTTTAAGGAGAACGTTATGTACTTAAAAAAAAAAAGACACATTCACTTTAATTGTTTGTACTTTTGTTTAATTAGCTTTTGATTTACTAAAGTTGTTTGTAATTGCACATTTAGCAGATAGGATCTCCCTCTAGGTATGTGCTGCGCGTAAAAGCAGCACTGTGCTGGAATTTGTGTGAGCTCACGCGTCTTCAGAGGGAAGGCAATAACGCAGGGATGCTTAAATAATTTAGACATATTAATTTAAATACAAGACAATTTGAAGTTAGACCGAGCTTTTCGTACGGGACTAGATATCGCCCGCTGCCTTTCATCCCAGAGTTTTAAACTAAATTAATTTTATTATTGGAACTGTAGCAGCTTTGGTCAAACCTTGTGAATGGCGTTATGCACAGTCTCATTGGCGCTCGGAGCACGTTTCAAGGATGACTCTCAGCTACTACCACGACAAAGTTTAGCTCAATATTTGTATTTTTAGCTGAGTGTTTGCATTAGCTAATGTTGAATAGATGTGGTAGCCATCTTTAATGGGGGTAAGTTGTAGATGTTAGGGGTTTCTCTTTAATGGCTCTTGAGATATTTTGCTAACACAGAGACAGGGTTGAAGCTACTTAAGTACGTGTGGCCAAATTTAATTTAAAAAAGGTAAAAACAGCCGAGTTAGCTATTTTTGTTTTTGTAACAGTTGGCTGTGGCAGCCATTTTGGATCAGGTTAACCTAATCAAATATTTGTACACCTAATGGATACTTTCTGAGATTTTCATTAACATCCGTCTTGATGATGAGGAGATATTTTTGAAGCCACATTTGACTCCAATAATTTAAAGTTTTAAAAACAGATCGGTTAGTGCTCGGAGTATGTTTTGGGAAGGACTCTCAGCCACCAACAAACCAAACTTTTGTCTAATGTCTGTATTGTTAGCGGAGTAATAACCAGAATTACTTGTAACATTAGTGGCAGACACTTTTAAAGAGGTTTACTTCCAAAATGACTCGGTTGTAGATGTACATCCAATGATTTATTTTTGAAAATACTTTGATCAAAGTCTTCCTATTGATTCATGACCTATTTTTCTAATACTACAAGCACACACACGTGCACACACCCCTACACACACACAGAAAGAGTTATTTCAGTGGCACACGATAAAAGGAAGGAAACTAAAAAAGTTAACGACAAAGGACAATTTACTCTACACGAGTATAAGTCTCTTAAAGAGTGCCCGAGTGCTTTCACAGTGAATGTCAGATTTAATGATCAACTGGAAGGAACTCCTTCTAGATTTTCAGTTTTATGTTGTAAAAATATTCAAATGCAGCGTTCCTCATCCAGCACACGGTCTGTTCCAGCCCCTTCCCTCAAGCAGGCGGCTGAGGAGCACTCAGAGGAAGACCGCTGACCACCAGGCTCAGAAACTGATTCTTCCCTGCAGCCGTCAGACTGATGAACTCGAACTGCACTTCAGCTTCATCTTACATTCTTTAACTTATTATATATATATATACTCTTTCGTATTTATCTATTTGTTAGTTGTTAGGCTTTTTGATTTGGTACCATACACATTCAAATGTGAGCTGACATAATAACAAATCCTTGAATCCTTTACTCAAGAAGTATTTCTAATAGCTTAAAGCTGCTTTTCTGGAAATTTCATACAGTTTGCCCATTCAGTGGTGGCACAGTTGGTAGAGCTGTTGCCTCTCAGCGAGAAAGTTGCCAGCTCGAATCCCAACCAGACCTTTCTATGGATGGATGCTTGTTCAGTGCAGTTCCTATTCCATCACAAAATCATTTTAAGAGGCACGACCTTCCTGCTCTCCAGAATATTCCTTTTCAAAGGTGATCATAAGAGCCTGTAGCGTTTGTAACTTTGCCTCAGATCATCTCCGTTCGTGGTTTACCTGCTAATGTACAAATCTTTTAAATTTACTGAACGTTTTGGTTTGTGAAGTGATGTAAACACAATTTATTTTTGTAATCTTCGTTTTTTTTTCTTTAATGTGACCGCTCGGTTCAGATGGCTCACCTCCTTCATTCACCCACGCTCTCGTCCCTACTTGCGGTGTAAACTTCTGGTAGTTGTGGTTTGTTTCCCTCTTTGCTCTCAGAAACCTGCACTGCTTCGTTTCACTCGGGGCGCTGCCCAGTTCAATTTGCAGAGGAGAAAAGCAAGCCAAGTACACAAACTAAATAATTCAGCCTGCATTCTGCAGCCGCCCTTTTCACACTGGAAGGAGATGAGTGTGTTTGCACACCGTTTAACTTCTGCATGTTATAATAGGAGACGCTATTTGCACAGTTTCTGATGTAAGTGGAGCTGATATAGCTTCAGCACACGAGGCAATGTTTGTTTACAGGGAAGTACATTTTGTTTTTATGTTGAGCATCTTTCTGCACATTGTACTGATCAGCAAGGAACTTGAAAGACCATAAAATGAGAAACGTTAGACTTTGTGTTTGAATGCACCACTCTGTTGAAACAAATGAGGCTGTTCTCATTGATTACCTTTATCCTCTGATGAAATACCTCTGTCCAGAGGACGGGCCTCTTCCAGGAAGACAATCAGTACAAGGGTGAATCACTGAATGGTTTCAGGTCACCTGACTTCAGCAACTGAACATACTTTTTTTATTTATTTATCCTTTACCTGGATGATTTTAGACAAAATATCCCATGAACTGCTCATTCATTAGGTGAAATGATTGTAAATGCACACTACAGTAGTCCCTCATTTATCGCGGGGGATCCGTACCCTGAACACCTGCGATAAGAGAAAAACCATGAAGTAGGAATAGTAGTACAAGTAGTAAGTAGTATATGAAGGTGCTTTAAACCCTTACCACACTTTTGCAATATTCTAAACAATGTTTCTAAACGCTGTAAAAGACACAGAACGTCATGATTTCAGCTCCCTGCCTCCTCTGCTCTTTGTCACCTGCAAGCGCTCTTGGCCACGCCCACTTCTCTGCTTTGCACGGTGAACAGCTGATCAGCTGCAGCAGGAAGTTTATCCTGCAGTGCAGGAATAAAAAAGTAAAATAATTTATTTAAAATAAAAATTCCATGCCGATCGTGCGGCTCATCCATCAATCAGCCAGTTGTGTGTCATGTCCAATCTTATTTTGAAAAACATAAAATAATAGAAAAATAGCGAGTCTGCGATTAACGGACCGTGAAGTAGCGAGGGACTACTGCATTGGTTTTATATTTTTCTGTGTTTTTTTAAATCGTAACTACTGCGTACATGCTTCTGTTTTAGCCATTCACACGTCATATGGTTCAGTTTTGACTTTTGGTTCGTGTATTTTTAGCACATTTAAAATGAGATTAAATATATAAATATTTTCCTCATTAAAATACACAGAGAGCTTCTGAATTACTTTGAATACACTGTTCTTTTTTTAAAATCAGTTTGGGTGTACTTGCTCTATATTTGTCTTCTTATGCCCCTTTAAATTTTTTTTATACGACTACTTTCAGTTTGTAGCAACCCTTTTGCTACTTTTAGCATTTTACTAGCCTTTTGCTTTTTGTAGCTTCTGGTTAGCATTTTGATACTTGTAGTGACTGTTCTACTTGGGTTTTAGCTAGAATTTGTAACATTTGTATTATACTTTGCTTGTGTCTTGTTTTTTTTTTAAATCTTTTCTAGCCTTTTATTACTTTTAACACTTAGCGAGTTTGTTTTTGCTTCTTTTCGCTTTAGCTACAGTTTTGCTATTGATTTCAGTACATCATTTTAGCTAGTGTTTTGGATTATTCAGCACTGACGAGCTTTTTAACAAACTCCAAGACACACTGAACTTGTTTTGCCAACATTTGGAGACACCCAGTGATGCCTCCTCAGGTTTTTATGTTTTAACGTGACTGTTTTTCCGTGTTGCTGCCTCACATTGTGTCTGTGCACATCCTCTGCGTGCACGAAGTGAAAACACTGCAGTAAATCAAACCACTGTCTCTCCTGTTTGACTCCGGATAACGTCTTGGAAACGAGTGTATTACTCTGCTTTGTGCGTCACGTTACGTGAACTAGTGGTTTAAAGCTGTTCTAATGTTGCTGAAACATTTTTTTCTTTTATTTTATATCAGTTTATCATATCTGTTCATATTCCACATTTTTCTGTTGGTCCAAGTCTCTTTATTGGAGTAGAGGGTGTATGTTCTGGCATTATCTGCTGCTCAGTCCTTATCGCTGCCAACCTGTTAACTAAATGAGTGATGAGCTCAAGCCTGCATGCTGTAATGAAGCAGGCAATGGATCTAATGGAGGGAAGTGGAGAAAATCAATTTGCCTTTCACAAAGTCTTCAATAGTTTGCCTTTTGTAAAGCAGCTAGGTCAAAGCAAGTTTGGCTGCTTTTTAAAAACCCAGAGAAAGGTCAAATCAATAAATGCATGCGTATGAATTTTGAAACAGTTGCACAAAGCCAACCACACATCTGACAGCGAAGAAAGGAAGTGTTTAGTTTGCACTTTGTGTTATGACATTAAAGTCACAATGAAATGAAAAGGACAAACGTTAACCTTGTTAAACCTCATACGTATAAAAAAAAAGTTGCAGTTTGATATAAAGTATGTTTTGAAAAGGTCTTGCTGTGTCTAATTTTCAAAGTGGGGAAAAGAAGAGTTGATTAAAAAAAAAAAAAGATTCGTACGATCGGGGCATCGTCAGCCTTCTCCTTTTCCCTTTTGTTCTTTTTTTTTATTAAATGTTCAGATGTCTTTTTCCACTAAGGATTATTTATGAGCTTCAGACAGATTTATTGAAGATATTACCCTCACGTTGTGAAAGTAGTGTGATGCTTTGTGCTTACCTTGCTCATGCCAATATGTCTGCCTCCCTGGACAGAATTCAATGAAACTCTCAGAAAATAAAATCATTCAATGTACTTCCATAACAGATCTACATTATGTGTGCGTTTGCTCCTTTACAATGATTGGCCGCATGCAATTTGAGGCGTCCTGAGAATTTTGTTTGTTTGAGGCGACTGCTTTTTATCTGAACGGGGTCATCAAACGATGTTCTTGTTCCAGAAAAAAACCATAAACGGTTGCTGCATTTATTTTTTTATTATTTGCCATGTGTTTTGATTTGCCTAGACAGACTAGATGTAGTGATTTAATAAGACGCTGAGCTGTAATTTGATGCAATACCGTTTGATTTTACATTTATAGTCATAATATTCAATATTGGGCTATAAACAAAATAGCAACAAATGCTAACGGAGACACGAGTGAATATTTAGTCTGGACGGTGTGGGTTGACGATGATAAACAGACACATTCTAGTATTTTAGCTTGAGCTTGTTTTCTGGGTGTGACACAAGTTCCTAAATGACGAGGAGCCGAGCGTTCGTTTCCAGCAACATGCCATTGATTATCACGGTTTCTTTATTTTTGTGCTGCCAACACGAGTTTAACTTGGCATTCATAAATATGGATTTATTCCTTCACTTTCATTATTAGTTTTTGTTTTAAAATGGTTGTCAGCAGATATTGATCAGTCTGTAGATGAGCTCAGTTCTCAACACATGCACTGTTGGGTACCAATCAGGTTATTGGAAACAACAACAACTCTTCGACTTCAGGCACTTCGGAGTCTTTGTACAGGCTTGTTGAGTTAGTAGTACCAAAAAGGTTTGATGGACGGTTGATGGATAGATGGCTAATTAAAATAAATGCCATTAAAGCCTTGAGATTTTTTTTTTAATGAACGCTGTTTGTGAATTTGTATTGATCGGCTTTGCTTAGCAAGCTAGTCCTGACTATATGAGCATTAGGAACAAAAATATTCCCTGAATTAATTCAGTAAATGTTTGACCCAGTCCCTCATCAGATCGACCTCATTTTCATTTATCAGCTTTATCATTTCTTCATGTCTCTTTCTTTCCACTGAAGACACTTGATGACAAAAACCTCAACTCCGGTGTTCTTCACTGACCCTTCCCTTTCTCTTTTCTCTTTAAAATCCATTTTAACGATCCAAAATCACGTTTTTGGATCGTTAAAACCAGCTAAGCTGAGAAGCTACGCTACGAGCTAAGCTAATAGACTGACTTTGGGAAAAAACCTCCGTCTTGTCGAAGCTCCAAAATTCACGGTTGAAATCTGCGCCTTCGTGTAAAAAGTTGTGTTTGTGTGAAAAATGCTATGTTAAAGAGCTCAAACCACACCGAGCGTCCGCCATTTTGAGAACCGAAAAACAGGAATGAGAGACAGCCCATGTCACGTCAAGGGGCCTCCCTCCCATTTTTCTTATAGAGACACGCTGCTCGCTCCCTCACTATCCATCCTTCGGTTCAAACAGTCTTATGCTGCAATCCAGTGGTCAAAAAAGGCACTACAGATAAAAATTAACCAAGGTTTCTTGTTAAATTTAACATTTACTAATTATTGTCAAAATTCAAACAATATTATCTTTTATCGAAATAATTTCTGAGACAATTAATTGCTCGGCAACATTTGTTATCGTGACAGGCCTACTCTGGTGTCACTACAACTGTGAGCACTGCACCAATTCTTCAGAACTCACCCTTTTTTAACTAGACTTTGAATATTCTCAGTCTCTACCTGTGTTCGTGTTTCGGTCTCGCCTTCCGTCTGTGTGCATGATAAAACGTTTGCCCTCTGTGGATGCAAGCATTGTCAGATCTTTATGAATCGAAGCAGGCTTAATGGCCATGCTCTTTATCAAAAAGGATAACAACGGGAACCTTTTCTGATTTATTTGGAGACATACTTGTGCACAGCTCTGTGACATGACTTGCATCACTATGACTGTAAGTTCTGTTGGGCGTCTGGACAGGTGCTAAAATGTGCTGCGGTTCTTTTTTGCTTTCACGCCCAGAACAAATCCCATCAGAATCCAGTTTAAAAGCAGAATCAGATCGCTGGATCTTTATTTTGCTTAAGGGTTGTTTGCAGCTGCGTGCTGGAGGAAAATGCAGCTGTAGGACTGAAACTCTTAGCAGATGTCACACAGATGAAATAATGAGAAGCTTCACGAGCGACTGAAGTAAAAAGGATTTGGCTGCATCATTTTTTCATCACTGAGGGGGGGTTCGGTAGCTCGGTGCTCAGTTCCGCAGTCCTCGTAATCCTGAAGCTGTGCGTTCGAGCCCAGGTAGCGTCGTGAAGGGTGTCTGGCGTTGAACAACTACCATATCTT
Organism: Nematolebias whitei; assembly: GCF_014905685.2. Classification (NCBI taxonomy): domain Eukaryota; kingdom Metazoa; phylum Chordata; class Actinopteri; order Cyprinodontiformes; family Rivulidae; genus Nematolebias; species Nematolebias whitei. The sequence continues at coordinate 44,506,045 of NC_056509.1, forward strand.
TTGAGCAGGTTCTGTGGCAACCTCTGAAGACGGGAGCAGCTGAAAGCACATTTGTCATCATTAATGATGGAAAATCTATTTCAAATGATGATTAAACAATAATCCAATCCCCTTTTTATTCAACAGATTTGGCTGCTATATGCGATTGTACAGCAATGCGATTCACTTCTGACAAATAGCTTTCCTTTTTGACAATACCTTATATAAAAATGTGGAAGTAAGACAGCTGCAGCTAGAATCGTATTAAACCCACTGTTCCGTCAGCTGAAAGTGTGGTAAGGCATTATTCATCCACCCACGGTATACTGCTAACACACATACGGCTGTGGAAATCCTAAATTGTTCAGGAAATCCCTCACTGATCCCAGAGGAGCGAAGAGGAGGAAACTGTCCCCCACCGAGCAGGGAGGACATGCGAGGAGATGAGGTGGAATAAAACAGTTAGGTGGTGAGTTTTGTTCCACAACACCACGGGTCAGAAAGCAGGAACTGTCGGGGATTTATGGTTTGTCTTTTTAAAGGTTTTATACATAACTGCTGCGTGTCAGCGCTCAGGGGAAAATAAAGTAAAATCCCAGTCTTAAAAAGTTACAAAGCTTCTTGTGTCTCAGTATTTGGAGTAAAACCGTCCAGTCTTTAAAAACTTTTTTTAAGAAAAACTTTGGGTTTTAATTGTATTGGAATCATAGAGAATTTAATGGAAACATTAGGTAAAAAACATAACTTGTAGTCTTTTGGTGGTGCTGTCAGTCCGTTTGTATCAAGACAAAGTGTTTTTGACATTAGGAATGTCCTTAGGTCACGATTCTGCAGCATGCATTTGTTATATGGTGCTCTACATGGCTTGTAAAGACATTTTGTAAAAGTACTTAATTAAAAACAATATATTTGTTGTTGTTAGACAGTATGAAGATATTGGATTTAAATTCTTAACGTCTTAAATAATTCACATTCGATCAGGGACATTGATCAGATCATTCCTGTTGGAACCTGAAATTTTGGCTATCGCTGATATCGATATTAGGAGGGGACGACCCCCGATAACCAATAAAATGGCTGAAAATATTTTAGCTTTGTCCACCCCCAAGAATATAAGAAAACAGCGAATGGAGCGGGGCTTATTTATTTAGTACAGCAGTTAGCAGCCATGAGGCTAAGCTAATCAGAGCCACGCTATACGTAGACCCACACTAGGTTTACGAGTGGTGCACTGGTCGTAAATACCGTCTTCCTAACGTGCATTCACATTTTCTGTCCTGTACTATTCACCATAAAGTTATCAAGCGTGGTACATAAATATAAATGAAACAAAAAACGTCCTTCCCTGTTCATTGTTTAAACAGTAACGTATGTTGACGGCGTAATTAGTATCGACTGTCGCTGCATTTTTTTCTTCTTTGCAGCGAAGTAAAGAGTTTAGACAAACTATGCATTTTGTTGAGGACGACAAAGATAATGTCACTAACACCGATATGTATTTACCTCTGTTAGATTTATTGTCCTGTGTTGTTTTACAAGGCGATAGTCTATGCTAGGTTATTTAAACGTTAGCTTGCTAACTTGAGAGGCACGTGGCTAACGATAAATAGATTGGAGAGTTGAAGATAATTTATTATTGTTGATTTGTTTTACAAATCATTTTAAGGAAACTTACCGTGCCCTGTTCAGCAAAATGCACTACACGGTATTGCTTCTTGCTTCGGCTGTGCTGAATGTGAAAATGAAACTTAAGTGAACAGCCTCGACTTGAAAGTAGTCTTCATGCGCCCTCTGCTGGATACATCGTGCGATACAGCAGGTTCACAGCATTTTAGGGGCGAAAATGAGAAGCGTTTATATCAGTTATCAGTCTGACAATTATCACAGATACTAATATGTCCCCAAACGTCTATATTGGCCTAAATTATCGGCCCTACTGATTTATCGGTCAGACTCTAATTCCTTTAGTATTAAAAAGCATTCTCCTACTCTCCTCCTACTTCATGGCGTAAGCTTGACTTGAAACTGTCCAGCGTAATTCATCGATTGTAAACCTAAACTAAAACGAGGAGAAAAGGCAGCTGTAAAAACTTGCACCTGTTCGAGACCTCCTCGTGTCTCAATTTTTAAATAAAAGTGAAATAAATGAAAGCATGTGTTGTCCATTCCGGTTGTGGCTAGTATCTTTTCCCCACTGCAGCCTCCGATATTAGATATTGTATTATCTAATAACTCTAAAGAGCATCTTGAACTCCTGCAGATCAACAGCTTCTCAGCAGTGATGATTTGTTTGCTCCTCCAACACAATTTGTACTTGATCTCGAGTGTTTTGAACCGTGAAGCTCCTACCTGATTTTACTGTTAAACACGTTGGTAACAGCTGCCGTTTTAAATGTGCTTTATAAATAAACTTGACTTGACACGAAGCTCTTACCTGTCCACAAATCTAAAATTCCCTGCTTAATTTTCTTTCATTTAATTTCCCACCCTGTTCTTTGTGTTGTCATCTCTGTGCCGTCATGAAACAACCAACAAAACTCATCATTTATTATAAATAAAACTTTTAATGGGTTGATTTCTGACCCGTTTCCACACAGATGTGTAGCCGTGTGCAACTTCCAGCCGTATTTTTCTGTTTTCGTGATCTCGTCATCTCCGAGTAGTTCCAGAAGCTTCAGTCCAAATGAAAACAAAGCACGTATTTTTAATAAAGTGAAGCAAAGTGCGGCTTCTGAACCTGTTGAGAAAGACGAACATCGTCTGGTGTTGTACCGATCAGTTCCTGCCGGGAACCTGTCAAAGGTGAAGGATGATTGTTTTTGTGGGTTTCCCACGTGACGATCCGTCTTTGATGGTGTCCCTGTGTAGGTGTGGGGGTGCTGTGGGGCAGGCGAGGCCTCAGAGCCCAGCAGATGTCAAAGCAACACATCTGTTTTCATGTTTTAGCGGTCAGTGCTCATCTCATCCACCTTGGAGTTTCAGTTTGAGTTGGTTATCTGATATCAATCTGGGATGTATTTTCAACGTTTGTGTCCGAAGCTTTATTCGATTTTAATCTTTGTTTCTCGTTCTAAATCTGCCTTTTCCTCTGTAAAAGTCGGTGTGTGTGCACGACCGAGCCATGCATCGCCCGTTTGAACCGGCAGCTCTCTGCTCTTAGAGATATGGATAAAAAAAAAAAAAAAAAAAAAAAAACGGATGCACTGACATTTTTACAGAAGTTCTGTTTTTTTATTGGCTTGTTGAAAGAGAGAGGAGATATGGATAATATAAATTCTGATGCGTCAATCTCAGAGCAACAAATCCGTGTGGAAAACAATACAAGTTTAAATACATGTTGCAAGAACTTCATAGTACTCGCAGGAGTACTGTGAAGATGTGGTTAAAAAAACAGTTAATGAACAAAACAAGTTATTTTTTGTAGTTGAAGATGTTTCGCTCCTTTCCCGGAGGCTTTCTCAATTCAAAGAAAACTAATGGGAAATGAAACGTCTTCAACGACAGAATACATGTCCAGTTTATTTATTTATTTATTACATGTTTTTTGCATTTATCATGCTCTGGATAAGAATCTACACCATCATATGCTAAATAGAACTTTATCAGCAGCATCTTTGAGCGCTTTGCTTCGTCACTTCTCTCACCATTTCACCATGATTGTCTGTAATCACTGCTGTTTAGCTCAACAGTCACAACCTCCAGCTTTGGACGCAGTGCACGTTTATTCTCGTATGACTTGACAGCCAGCAGCTTCGGCTCTGAAATATTTCACAACTTCTTTGTTCGAGTTAGGGTTAGTGGAAAACCATCAGCTGTTAATTTAACCTCTGGATTCTCTTGTGTTTAATATCTTCTGTATAAATCTACTATCGTATGCATTCTTTAAAAACATAACATAAACGTGTATAATTACAGATGGATGAATATATTGTTTAGAGATGTCTTGTACTTGTTTTTTTTTTTTTAAGAATAAAGGTTAGTTTATCTTTCTTGGTGGAAACTGTGCAGTCTGCTGCGTGAAGACGTTTGAGCCCATTCTTGTTTAATAAAACATGATTTGCTTCAACAGATATAAGTTTATTCGGGATTTTGATGTTTTTCTGTAATTCTTAAAAAAAATGTATATATATATATATATATATATATATATATATATATATATATACCTCACCATTTCTCAAAGTGCTAATATTAAGCGTCTAATGTTGAGCTACACAACGGAAGATTTTAGTTGGTCGAACTGACTTGAAGTCCATTAAGAGTTGGACGGGTGTCGCTACTCAACCTATAATTTCTGGAGAGAAATGTTCCCAGACTTTCTTCCATTAAGCTATGCTTTATTTATTTAAAATGTTAAGCTTTTTCTTTTCTTCTCACTCGCGCGCATCAAAAGCCTGTCTGTTTCCAGATTATCCGTTTTCCACAAAGACGAACCGTTGAGTTTCGGCTTCAGTTTCAGCTCTCGCACATTTCCCGTTTCCCGTTTTACGCTCATTGTCTCGGATGCAAATTACCTAAGACACTTCAGAGCAATTGGGGTCATTACCCTTAGATCTTTGCACACAGCAGTTAATGATTTGCCATCAACCCTGAGTGTGCACGGCTGTGTGTGTATCAGCAGCATTAAACGTGGCAGGTTTTCATTTTGAGGACATGCAGACAAAGCCTCAGTGGACCTTTTCACTACCTGTATGTTAGAATTCATCTTCCTCACTTAGCACCAGTCTTTCCTTATGAAGACACCGGTTCTATTTTTCAACAACCTGGAGGTGAGGGTGATGATGGCAAAAGCTATGAGGGGGTAATTCTCCACTGCGGTCATCAACACCTCCCATACTACTTTTTTGTTTAGAAGTTACTTGTGTTTTTGTCATTTTCCTGTAGAAAACTACGGCACCTTGAAAGCGCAGAGTAACTCCACGTTTAAAATAGCTTCACCCACCAGATAATCCTGGAAAATCCTGAGCAGTTAATCCAATTAGTCAACACGTAGTGATCCTGAGCATTAAATCCAATACAGCATAACAGAAAGGTTTTGTGGTGTGTGTGACGCTACTTTCCCGTTAACTTCTACGTTACACAAAACCTCATTTATTACATTTTATTATGGATCATGAGGGAGTTGCAATCCTCCAAACGGCTTCCTGCACCTCACAAATTGTTTAGTAACTTCAAATGACGGCGACACTAAGCAACCTTAAACATGATCTCATAAGTTAATCAACTTGGCCACTTGTTGGACTGGAATTCATTCACTGGATGAGAGATTCACTGGAAAGAGGGCCGAATTATTCTGCGTACCACCAGGACAGTAGGCGATGTGAAACAATGCAGAAGGAGGAGGATGTATATTTAAAAACGTAGTGGACCGAAGGCACCGAAAAGGAAGCGTGTGGAGAAGGAAAACCATATGACCAACGGTGAATGTTGGTGTTTTTGATTAATTAAAAAACGATCATGGGCCGTAAAAATTATAGCTTCTTCTTCAGATAAACAAAATGTTAATATTTTAGGCCTAACATTTAAACTTTACATCAATTATTTTGGTAGCTAGTAGGCCTGTCACGATAACAAATATTGCTGGGTGATTAATTGTCTCAGAAATTATTGTGATAAACGATAATATTGTTTGAAATTTGCCAATAATTAGTAATTATAGGCAAATTTAAGAAGAAATGTTGGTTAATTTGTTTTGAATGTAGTACCTTTTTTTGACCACCGAATGGCAATAGAAGACTGTTTGAACCGAAGGATGGATAGTGAGAGAGAGAGAGCAGCGTGTCTCTTTAAGAAAATGAGAGGGAGGCCCCTTGACGTGACACGAGCTGTCTCTCCTTCCTTTTATTCAGTTCTCAAAATGGCGGCCGCTCGGTGTGGTTTGAGCTCTTTAGCATAGCATTTTTCACAAAATCAGTAAACAAGTTCTCAGCTTCTTTTTGGAGAGAAAAACAACTTTTTACACGAAGGCACGGATTTTAACCGTGAATTTTGGAGCTTCGACAAGATGGAGGTTTATTCCCGAGGTCGGCCTGTTAGCTTAGCTCGTAGCTTAGCTTCTCAACTTAGCTGCTTGTAGCGATCCCAAAACATAATTTTGGACGGTTAAAACAGATTTTTAAAGAGAAAGAGAGGGGTCAGTGAAGAGTACCGGAGTTGAGACGTTTGTGTCTTCAATAGAAAGAGAGAAATAAAATCTCACGTTGGCAGATTTTATTTGTATTAATTTATGCGCTCCGAGGCGAAGTTGTACAGAAAATACATTTCCTGCTTGTTTTCCTGATTGACTGGCTAAATGGATGTCTTGTTTGACAGCTTTACGGATTTACGATATTAGTGCTGGTTTCCGTGGCAACAAGTCGCACCGACCAACAGGCTCTTGACCTACTGGTTTACAGCTTGCTGTGACCATTTGTACCAGTCATTACAAATAATTACCCTTAATTATTGTTGTTCTCAGCAAGCGCCTGTCCTTTAAAAGAGCAAAGTAACAGTGAGTCAGCAGTTATAACAGACATGTCTGTGCTGCTGGTTGTAACTGAATGTATATCTAACACACACGTGCAGCAGCTGTATGCCTGAAACAGGAAGTGTGACTACGTGTGGTCTGCTGATTGAGTTTCTGGTCGACCATATTCACCCGCTGGATTTGGAGCCATAAATTCTAGTCACAGTAAAATTAACTTAAGACGAGACCAGATCTGTCTTAAGATGGTGGATAATGGAATTTAGTGTCTTAATCTAGAGCAGGGGTGTCAAACTCGCTTATAAAAGGGGGCCAAAATGAAAACCTGTTTCAAATTAAGGGCCATTTCCAGAATCTACATTAAGTCAAGTTATATACCCAACGTCTTTACTTGGCTGCAGGTTCCTCAAAAAAAGTTTGATTGGTCTCATTTGACGTTCTCTGTTGCACTTTGGACATCACAATGCAAGATTATTGAAAAAATTCAAGTGAAAAAAGTATTTTACGTGTAACATATCATCTCGAGGGCCAGATAAGATGTCAACAAGGGCCACATTTGCCCCCCAGGCCTTGAGTTTGACATGTGTGATCTAGAGGAACCTGGATTATCACAGCAGACACACACACAGACATTGGAGTACTAAAAAAGGATTGCCGACATGTTAGGAACTACCAGTAGTTTTTATGTTGCAGTCATGCTTCCAGCCAGCATTTGACTGAGATAAAATGAGATTTAAGTGACTCATATTGCTGAATTTAAAGACTTTACCGGCTGAGATTTTTAATGTTCAAGTATTTTTAGTGACAAGAAAGTCCATAAATTCGAATATTCAAACATAACTCTCATAGTGTGACGCTTACAAGTAAAAATGGGATTACAGTATTACAACACTTAAAAGTTGACACTGAAAGGATGTTTTCACCTCTATATAACTTTAATACATCTATTACAATTACATTTCTCACAGTACTGTATGGTTTCAAACATAGACAAGCGTAGCTCATACACATAACCAAAACCTTGTTTGTTAGTTCTAATACGGTTTCAAATGAGCCTCTCTTAGTGTTAATAGTTTTATTCCAAGAACTAAACCTGCACAATCAACGAGTTTACTCGAAAGAGTGATTCAAACAGGCTGAGCGCACTCTCATGGCAGCACCCTCTCTGCTAACGTGAGTTTGGTCGCACTCAAGTTGGACGTATCTGTATGCTGTTATGGTCCTGATAAGTCCAGGAGTAAATGGCAGGATGCACAATATATGAAGCCCAGACGATTGTATAGTTTTAGACAAAACTTTAATTGTCAACTAATCATCTGAACATAAATGTAGACTGGGAGCCCCGGCTAAACAAACAAAAAAGGAAGGGAGGAGCCCCAAACCAGCCAGCAGTTGACCGTCTGATTCAGGCCGCTCCCCCTCACCTTGTGATCCAGGGTCTAACCCTACAAACAAAAACCGTAAACTTAAACCAAGCCGGTAACTCCCAGTCCCAACAACACACAGCTCAACCCTAAAATAGCAACAGGTGCAGCAACCACAGGTGTCTCTGACAGGAGCAGGAGCGAGGCAGGAGAGCAAAACCAACAACCATCAGAACAACTTCTCCTCTGACCTCCCTCGCTCATCCAGCAGGCGGAACTTGATCCTTTTAAACCACTTCCAGCCAATCAGCTGTTCAGAGAGAGCAAATGGATTGATTAGATACACACGGACATAGATGACACATGGACACGTCACATATGCTAATGATAGTTCAAACGCATCAATGTTTAATACAGTTACGTTAGATACAAAAGTTGGGGAGGTCGGGGCATGGTGTGGGAGCAGGGGATGACGATAGGAAAAAGAGACATTTGGCGTCTCCCCCCGCCACACAGAAATGGCCACAAGCGAGCATGTATGGACGTTTTTTTTTACATGCCATGATCTTCATGGTGGTTCTGTTGGCAGGATGGGGCGTTGTCCTTGGATAATGGTAGGGGAGACACTGATATTTATTAAATACTGGTCTAAATGTTCTCTTCAGAATTATACTCTAGTAGAAAGAGGTTTGTAAGCTCAATAATCCAGGTAGATGACAACAAAATGGTTAAATCATGTCATCTGGACCAGTTTATTTAAGTGAGAAATGCTTTGTCCCTCATCCAGAGGACTTCGTCTCTCTAGTAGACTAAATCATTAACATGGGGGCAGCTGCCATGGTGGGTACGATGTAGACAGAGGTAGACAACAAAATAATGTGTACAACGTAAAACACAGCTTTGCAAACCATATACAAAAATATAGGTTAAAAATTTTAAGAGCTGGAATTTTGGTGGAATATATACCATATTTTTCAGATTATAAGGCGCACCGGATTATAAGGCTCATTAAGCAAAACAAAACAGTCAAATAAGTCAAACTTTATTCAACTCATTCACAATAACCCTTAGGCCTGTTGCAATAAACAGTAAATCAATTAATCGCATGATGATTGAAAATTATCAACGCCATTTTCATTTACCAGCTTTACCGTTACTTGTGTCTCTCTTTCTACTGAAGACACGGCTCAACTCGGGTGTTTTTCACCGACTCCTCCCTTTCTCTTTTCTCTTTGAAATCCATTTTAACCGTCCAAAATCACGTTTTTGGATCGTTAAAACAGCTAAGCTGAGAAGCTAAGCTACGTGCTAAGCTAACATGCCGACCTTGGGAATAAACCTCCGTCTTGTCGAAGCTCCAAAATTCACGGTTGAAACCTGTAACTTCGTGTAAAACGTTTTTTCCTCTGAGAAATTGTTTACTGATTTTTTTATTAAAAGCTTTGTGTGAAAAATTCAATGCTAAAGAATTTAAACCACATCCAATGTCCGCCATGTCACCATGACTGCCCATGTCATGTCAAGGGCCCTCCCTCCCATTGTCCTTAAAAGACACGCTGCTCAACTATGCGTCCTTTGGTTTAGTCTTATACTACCATCAGGTGGTCAAAAAAGGTACTACACCCCAAACAAATCAACATTTCTTCTAAAATTTGACAATTAATCATTGTTAAATTTCAAACAATATTATCATTTATCGCAATAATTTCTGAGGCGATTAATCACCCAGCAAAATTTGTTATCGTGACAGGCCTAATAACCATATAAAATCGGTTCGAGGTCAGTAAGCACAACCAGAATTTATACATAAGGCGCACCTGATAATAAGGCTCACTGCCGAAGGATTTAAGTGTGCCTTATAGTCTGAAAAATACAGTAAATGTGTTGCTAATTCACCATAAATTCAAGATTAACCTTGGACAATAATGTTTTTAATAATGTTTCAGCAAATCTCCATTTGCGGTCATTAATGTCTTCACATCTTACAAATACTGGACATGTCGGTCTCCTCACTGGACGTGTTGTTTACTCTTCTTGGCATTCAGATTTCTGATCTAGACATTTAGTTTTAGTTGGTTCAGGTGAATAAAAAGTGAGAGAGTTACGTTTCTTGCTGTGCTTGCTCGAGGCCTTTGTGAAAATGGTCCCAATCCATCTGCTTCACGTTCCATGTTGTTTTAGAACATGTTGGCATGTTTATTTATCCTGTTTTGATTTCTGCTCATGTTCAAGCTGCGAAAACCCACGAGGAATTAATTTTAATGTTCAGGGCTTGCCACTTGTTTTGTGACCCGATTTGGGGGGAAAAGCTTGAATATTTAAATCCACAACTTTGACTGAGATGTTAAATGTTCTATGTACTAATTAGCTACATAGCATGACACGACCTTTAATGTTTAATAAACTAAAAATGAATAAACTGGAAATGCACCACTGTATTGTTTAATTCATAGCAGGATTTAAATGTTGAGACCTGGACTGAATCTTGTGAATGGAGAATTATTAACCTCTAAACTAAAGTAAGGTTGTCATTGTCACATCCACATTAACTCTATTATTTATTTATTTCCCCTCCCTCCTCCTGTTCTTCCACCTGCCAGATGATGAAGCACGCGTGGGACGGCTATCGGCGCTACGCGTGGGGTTCCAATGAGCTCAGACCGGTCTCCAAGCAAGGCCACTCCAGCAATCTATTTGGTGAGCGGAGATCACATGCACGCACGCACACATGCACGCACGCACACATGCACGCACGCACACATGCACAGTCTGATCTTGTTTTCCTGCCACCAGCAGCCTTGGCCTTTAGATAAGCAGCCAAATTGGCCATCACTTAGAGTCATCCATCCACACACGCCTCTAAATGTCAACTTTATCATATTTACATTATGTTGGTGCATCTTACCAGTTGTTGGCAGCTGCGGTGCTAATAAGTGTGACAGTTTGTAACTGTCTTCCTTATAGTACTGAAACAGAATACTAGATTCACTCGGATGACTGCAGGTCATCAGTACTACCAACTTTGAGCTTTGTGTTTTAGGTATGTTTGTAGTCGCGTGCATGTATGTTTTACTTTGGCAGGCCTTTGATAAAATACCATTCATGTTTGAACGAGCAGGTAAGAAGGCACCATGAATACACCCACGTTTGCGCTCAAGGTTGTTTTTATGTTGCATTGCGTTACTGAGGCTCTGTGTTGTCAAGAGTGATTTGCTTTTTATATTAGTTTTTTTCTCACCTTTCTTTAACAACTACAATTAAATCAAGACAATTTGAAGGAAAATGCCTGCAATTAGGAGACTATAGACCCTGAAATGGATCTTTAGGCTGAATGAAAGTCAGACATAATGGGAACAGTGTTTAAAAGAATGTATTTATGGTTTTGGCCTCAAAGTTGCTGTTAAAGCTAATCGACACTGACACATTACTAGTTTATAAAACTGTCTTTGCAGATTTTGCAATAAACTGTTCACATGCTCATTTGGAAGTTGGAAGAGCGGTGCTAGTATTTACTACTTCTTTGTTTTACTTGATTAAATGCGACTCTGAACTGGTTGAATGTTGTTAAAGTTGCTGTATTTTGTGTGTTTTGGGTTGGTTCGTTGCTTGTCGTCTTTTTTCCCCCTAACTCCAGCCAGCACCATGCTGGATGAGATGACACTACAACACGAGAGCGATCCAAAACATTAACATAGTTGGAAAAACACAGTAAAGCTGCTCCGTCAACTGAACTGCAGATTTAAGTGACATCTCACTGGTTTGTTGACAAAACAGCCTGTGAACTGTGCAAAACATCATGTTTTATGATAAAGATTATCAACTTTAAAAACATAGATTCCCTTACTCTGTAACATTGTCTGTCTGATACCATGTACTTGTACTTGTATTCATAAATGTGTTGTGATACCACTTTCTGGCTGTTGAGCAGTCGGGTGGTAGAGGGGGAGCAGTGCGAGTTGTGTGGAGGTATTAAAAAGTGAACGATGGCTGCAAAAGTAAGGCCGACTTTAAACTGTGCTCTGCAAAGATGTCGGGAGGAAGACACGTACAGTTTGATGCAACGTGTAGCAAAACAACACAACGCCGAGTTCAGTTCAAAGAGTTCGCTATCAGTGGAAAATGGCAACTTTGATATAAACTCTGGAGAAGCTGTTCAGAGACCGCTCATGCTCAGTAATGAGGGCGTTTCTGCGGTCCGCTGTGGTGAAGAAAGAGCTGATCCAAAAAGCAAAGCTCCAGTTTACTGATTCATCAATGCTATGAGGTGTGGAAGAACGAGATCCTCAGGGTGTCCGGGCTCAGCCTTGGAGAGAGAATGAACAGCTTGGTCTTCTTGATGGAGCTTGGAGGAGAGCCATTGCTCCATCACATGATGGAACATGCTGAGACGGTCTGGGCATCCAACAAGATCTTCAGACATACTGAAATAACACAATTTATATAGGATGGTCTCTCACTTAGCAGAAGAGGCTTCTGGGAAAATACCATTCTGAGCTCAGCTTTCCGACAGTCTCACTGCTCACCAGTCGGCACTTTTGAAAACGTATTGTTGCGCGACTCTAATTGATGAGTTAAGTCAAAAAGTAAGCTCTATTGATTTTCAAACACATTTCTAAAGCAATTGTTAGAAATGTAAGGACATTCACGAAGATGAGATAAGATAAAACTTTATTGTCCACAAAGGTGGAAATTTTCCTTCGGCTCTCCAACCATAAAATAAAACACATTCATACATTCATCAATCAGAACATCAACAATTTGTGCATAGAATAAAACACTTTGCATACCATAGGTAAATGTTAACATTTGGTTTGGCTAAGATGGTTATTGCACTGGGAATGAATAAATGACTTCTTATCGATGTTCTTGGTTGCCAGAGGAACTCTATAACGCCTTCCTGAACTCATTCAAACTGACGAGAAAGAGGAAGGATGCTATCTGCTAAAATATTCCTTGCCGTCTTCCATGTTCTTTCTGCAAACAGTTGAGACAGAGCTTTTTGTGCTTTCCCCACTAGTTTATCTGCCATTGAAACAAGTCTTAAAAGTTTGTTTTTTTATTCTTCATCTCAGATGATCATACCAGGCAGGGAGGTGAAACGTTAAAACACTCAACGTTTGCCTTTTACATAGGCATGTCGCGATAAACAACAAATCAATTAATCGCATAATAAAAGAAATATGTCAACCTCATTTTCATTTATCGGCTTTATCATTTCTTCGTGTCTCTCTTTCTGAAGACACTGGATGACAAAAAATCTCAACTCCGGTGCTCTTCACTGACCTCTCCCTTTCTCTTGTCTCTTTAAAATCTGTTTTAACGATCCAAAATTGCGTTTTTGGATCGTTAAAAGCAGCAAAGCTGAGAAGCTAAGCTACGAGCTAAGCTAACAGGCCAACCTGGGGAAAACCTCAGTTTTGTCGAAGCTCCAAAAATTCACGGTTGAAACTCGTGCGTTCGTGTAAAAAGTTGTTTTTCTCTGCAAAAAGAAGCTGAGAACTTGTTTATTTTTTTTATTAAATTAAAAGCTTTGTGTAAAAAATGCTATGCTAAAGAGCTCAAACCACACCGAGCATCCACCATTTTGAGAACTGAAAAACAGGAAGGAGAGACAGCCCATGTCACGTCAAGGGGTCTCCCTCCCATTTTTCTTAAAGTGGCACGCTGTTTGCTCCCTCACCATCCATCCTTCGGGTTCAAACAGTTTTATACTGTCATCTGGTGGTCTAAAAAGGTACTACACACAAAACAAATTAAACATTTCTACTTAATTTGATAATAATTACTAATTATCATCAAATTTCAAACAATATTATCATTTATTGCAATAATTTCTGAGACAATTAATCGTCCAGCAAAATTTATTGTGACAGGCCTACTTGTACACACACAGTAGAGTTTACTGACTAACCCCAGGACCATTAAGTCCTCTTAAAAGATAGATTATCTGTGAGCATTTCTTGAATATATATTTAGTGTTTTCAGCAAAGATGAGCAGACTGTCCTGAAATGACCCTAGATATTTAAAATTTTCCACAGTTTCATCAAGTTGGCCATTGAGTGAAACTGGCTTCACTTTAAAGTCTTGTTTAGGGCATATACCCAGTAATTAATTATTTCGTCTTGGCTACATTAATATCTAGCTTACCCGGTGCTCCGGCAGCACCATGTCTCCGGGGCCTTAAATAAATAAGAAGCTTCACCTGTGGGATTGTTTTCAGTTAGTAGTCCAGTCAGAGCCACGTCATCAGCATATTTGATTAAAATAAAGCTCTGGTCATTAATCACAAACTCGTTTGTAAAAAGAGCGAATAACACAGGAGAGAGAACACAACCTTGAGGGCCACCAGTGCTTCTACGTGAGCACATCAGAAGTGTTCCCACCACCACAGACCGTCTGTGGACGACATGACAGGAAGTCCCTGATCCAGAGGACCAGGCCTGAGCTGACATTAAGATCAATGGGCCTCTTTAAAAGAATACGAGTTTTCATTGAGTTAAAATCACAACTAAAATCTATAAACATAACTCTTAGAAAACTTCTGGGGCTTATGTTTTTATTTGTACTCGTATTGTTGCTCTGTTTCGGCTAGTTAGAAGGAAGTATTTGTACTCTGTCCCTCGTACGGGACCTTTGATTGCTGGTGAAATTAGCCAAATATTTATTTTACATCAAAGATACAATTAAAGTGTCCATGTTGCAATTATCAAATAAAATTCCAAAACGGTTTGTAAATGTTCCATTTATGAGATTTTATTCACCCCAGTTTGTATCAGTTGTGTTAAAGTGCACCGAAGTTGTTGGTTTAAGCCGTTGCCTCATTTACTTCTCGCATTAATACTTTCGAGGTGTTTGTTGCTCTCGGACAAGATGGTATAAAAAGCGACAGATTTGGTCCAGTCCTGTTTTCTTTTATTGAAGCAGTCAGGTAACTCCTTTGGTATGCGGCCTCGTTTTTCTCAGTTTCTCTTCGGCGCACTTCTCATAAAAAATACTTCATCTGGCTACTCATCCGTGAGAAACGCGTCAGAATTCTTCTGACTTCTGGTCCAATCTGCATTTTGCTTTGAAACGTTGAAGAATGTGTTGAATGTAACTAAAGTCGTTTCAGGTTTAGACCTCAGACTGGAAGCTCATGATTAATGACGTCCCTCTGATATTTAATGAGGAAACTCAACCAGCCTTTGTGTAATTTTTTTCAACTGTTTCATTATTGGAATATCATGTACTTGTCGAAACAGAGGGCGGAAGTTGGTCTATGAATACTAATCATTAGATTAGATTGTTCTGTTTGTCATCCTGTGTTTCCCTCTAATGGTTATTCATCCCTTGTCTGTTCTATAGAAAAGTAAATGGGTTTTTGTCGTGCACTCACTTTTATTAATACAAAAGACATTATGGACTTGGGGAATTCTCACAGCTTTATTTATCTCTTCTAGAACAATGTTTAACAAAAAAAGATGTCTTGACCTTTAAATATTTTACATTGGAGCAACTTTCCAAACAGGCAACAATTTCTATGATTTTATGTTAACTGGACCAACAAATCAAAATAACCAAAGAATTTAAAACTTGTAAACTAAATCACATCAGCAAGTACCACTTCATCTACTCTCTCCGACATAATTTACTAAATAATCCATCATTGGCAATACATTTGAGGACTGATGCACCTAATAGAGGTAAAATTAAAATGGATAAACAGTAAAAAAAAAAAGTAAACCTTCATTAGAATACTGTTTACTAACAGTAAATACTCCATGATAATATCTGTAAAAGCAGTTCTGATAGTCTTTATGGTAGAAGTGATGGAATGAGTTTTTATTTTGAGTTGGACCTTTAAAAAAACAGAAAAACAAAGACAAAGGGTCGCATCAAATAATCTGTAACGAAACGTGGAAACAATCAACAAATAACGTTTTTGAATTTTAAAACGTTTTAATGAGCAAGCATCTATCACTTCAGCACCTGTAATTGTAATGTTATTAATGATCTTATACTGTATTTGGAATATTTACTTGTTCACTACATCCTGGTAACTATATAGTGGAGGTACATCACACTGTTTTCACATGTCCAACACTACATGATTCTTCATAATTATGTAATTAAATAAACAACAACAAGAAATAATGGAATAAAGGTTTCAATCTGTGTCACTGGTTTTTGGCTGAGAGAATGTAAATATCCTCTATCTCCATAACGCTGACACAAAGTCAATATACACTCATCTGTTGCTCTTTTTGTTGTATTATTTATTTGTGCACAACCATAAACTTAAACTGCAACACAGTTACAGAACAAGTGAGTTAAAAAGGTGTCTGGTGCACCAAACAAGCCATGCATTATAATTGTGTTAAAATGCAGCTCGCTTTACGTTTTGTTTTACGGCAAATGCTTAAAATGTTTCATATTTAGACTTAAATGTTTTAACTATTGGATCAGTTCACATTTTTCCATGATTTCTCAGCCCCACAGCTCTGAGGAACGAGATGAGACACTTTAATTAACTAGACGTTTCTAGTTTGAAGGCCTGAAAATCACAACAATTAGCTGTGGACGTTAGCATTAGCCTTGATTAGCTTGTTGCATTGGCTCCGGCTGATGTACATCGTGGTCTGTTTCCACCAACAAAGAGTACGACTTCTGCACTCTACCTTTTACTGAACCACGATACAAGAGTCGTGGGTACTAGTACTATACAGTGGATGAAACGTGTCCATTGAAATGAGTCCAGCTGAAAGTCCGAGTCACTCCAGTTCACTGAGGGAACGATTCAAACACAGCCTTAGACTTTTTAGTCGACTCATGCACTTGAACTCTAAAAGGAAATCCCCTGTGGGGTTTGGTGTAAAGCCCCGCTGGCTTTGTTCTCCTGCATCCTGTTGATGCTCGATCTGATGGGTATCTAGAGAATCTGATGGGCTTTGAGTCTCGGGGCATATTGTTCTGCTGTTGGTGGGTGGTATCTTCATGATCTAGTGAAATGATCAGTGTTTCTCATTTCTTCAATATTTAATAGTTTTAATGTAGTGGCTGATTGGCGTATTCTCTGTGAGGCTTTTGACTGCAGATGGAGCGGAGCGGCGAGACGGATCCGTCTCCTCTGTGGTCATTCCCTGAAGGCGAAAACTCCTCGTTCTCACACGCCAGCTGTTCCCACAGCTGTTTCTTCTTTAGAGTGTTTGGCTGCATTTGGATCACCTCAGACATGTCCTAATGGAATATTAGCTATATGCTTTGGTTTCTAGCAGTTTTTCAACTTCTGCAAAACTGAGCACACTTAACTGACACTTAAGTTTAGGTTTTCCACATTAAATAAATGTATAAAATTAGGACCTAGCTGTTGTGGAAGAAAAGCACATTGCCTGCCTCCTTTAGACCAAGATTGTGTTTTGTTGAGAACTGTTCTAGGCGTTCTGATCAAACCTTGAAAAAAACGTTATGCGTGAAGTCCTGCTCAAAGTATGTGTTGTGAAGGACTGTCGGCTACTACCACATCCATATTTAGCTCCGTATCCGTAGAACTGACAGAGTTATCACTGGTTTTGTAGGTTCTAAAGTCAGTTTGCTGTAGTGGCCATGTTGAATTGTGTTGATTCTAAAAGTAAGTAGGTTGAAGGTGCACATCCAATGATTCCATCTGGACAGTTTTATTAATTTTGTTCAGTGCTTGTGAGATATTTTGTTATTGCACACAGACACAAATACACATTCAGTAGTCCTTCACTTATTGCTAGGGTTACATTCCAGAAACCCCCTTAATAGATGAAAATCCACCAACGGATGCTAAATTTATTTTACTATTTATATATATTTTAAGGCTTTATAAACTCTTCCCACACTCGCAATGTTCTTAACAATGTTCTAAACTCTCTAAATGCTCTAAAAGAGAACAGCAAAAGAGAGCAGACAGACTGATGCTACGGTTACTGAGTCAATCAGCGCCCGGGGGCGCACTGGCCATCGGGAGCACCAGGATATTTCCCGGTGGCCTGGCCGGCTCAGTGATCGCTGAGGGGGAATAAAGGCTCGATTCGGGCTGTTCTTGTTTACTTTAAATAAACAATCCATGCCGCTCACTCTGGTATCCGCCTCACTGAAGCTCCCACAGCAGCGATGGGGAAATACAGACCCTACCCTGCCCCCTCCTTTCTCTTTCTGAGGCTGTTTGTCACAGCAGAGCAGAGACTACTCTTCTGTAACAGACAGCCTCAGAATGAGAAAGAAGGGGGCCTCTTGGCGATCACTGAGCGGGCCAGGCCACCGGGAAATGCCCCGGTTCTCCCAATGGCCAGTCAGCCCTTCAGGACAATGCTGTGGTTGGTCGACTTCCATCAATCAGCCAATTGTGTGTCGTGCACAACCTTACCCACAAAAGAGTTAGTCCGCGAAAGTCAAACCACAAAGTGTTGAGGGACTACTGTAAGTGTGCACAAAGACGTGGACTAAAACATTCTCTTATTTATTCAGGAAAGTGTTATTCCTTTAAGGTAGAATTGAAAGCTTTGATTAAATGTTAATCCACAAACATTTAGTGGACATTTTTCTCAGTAACTAATTGTTTTAGATTTACGACCAAATATGAAAAAAATGTTCATATGAATTCTATCTTGAATGTAATTTCTCAGGACAAACAAATAATTTGTTCAATTTTTTTTTCCGATGGGAATTAACCAGCAGCTAGTCATTCTCCTAAGATCTTGGCTTGCTCTTCTGTTTACCGTCTCCACCCTCCAGTTTGGCAGAAACCCAAACATGAGGGGCCGTTTTATCAAGCAACATTACCAAATCTTTCTTAACCCAAACACTTCAACAAGAAGGAGCCAGAAATGGATTAAAGGACGTAGTCATCCTTAAATCCTGTATCAGCTCTGAGAATCACCACCTAATTAAACAGTCCTGCTCATGTTTTACCAATAATCTTATTTACCTGGGTTCTTATTAACTGATGTTTTATTTAAGTGACATGCATACAGGAAATGAAGTTGCTTAAGTGACTGAAAGAACTTTTTATTGCCCGCTTGCATGAAAGGCAAGCAATCGTATTCATCTTTGTATTTTTGAATGTCTCTCTGTCTGTTAGCAAAATATATTATGAGGCACTTGAGGGATTACAACTGATTAACTTTTGGATTCAACGCAATTCTAGATTGCCGCCACAACAAATCAACTTTAACAAATGGAAAAATAAGTCAGTATTACAAGGAAGCAGCAGATTGCGTTGAATCTTCGCCATCGCAGTCTCCCATCCTGAGCAAGCACAAAGGCAACAGTGGAAAGGAAAAACTCCCTTTTAACAGGAAAAACCTCCAGCAGAACGAGGCTCAGGACAAGCGGCCATCTGCTTTCACCGGTTAGGTTTGAGAGAGACAAACAGAATGGCAGGTCCAGGTGTACTTTCTATTGGAGGAATGACAAAAAATTAAAATGAAAAATAACATGCTAAGACAGAAATAATTACAAATACACACAGATAGAGTAGAGCAAGTAAAGACGGCAGCAGAGTGAGGACATGTGGTCAGTTTGTCCTCCAGCAGTCTAAGCCTATAGCAGCATAACTAAGAGATAGCTCAGGAAACCCAAGCCAACCCTAACTATAGGATTTATCAAAAAGGAAAGTCTTAAAACTGGACAATGTGTCAGCCTCATGGACAGAAACTGGAAGTTGGTTCCACAAGAGAGGAGCCTGAGAACTGAAAGATCTGCCTCCCGTTGTACTTTTGGAAACTCTAGGAACCACAAGTAAACCTGCAGTCTGAGAGTGAAGTGCTCTGTTAGGTAAGAATGGAACAATAAGATCCGTAATATTCATTCAACCTTTATTTATACAGGTTAATCCCATTGAGCCTCGGGGACTCGTTTACAAGAGAGACCTGATTTCTTAACAAAGAGTGATGACGACAATGGATAACAACAACAACAACAATAGACAGCCGTAAAATAGGCATAGGCATGCAAAATAAGATGGAGCTAGGTTGTTGAGAGCTTTGTAGGTCAGAAGTAAGATTTAAAATTCTATTCTGAATTTGACAGGGAGCCAAGGTCACAAAAACAAGTCAGAGTGGCAAGTATGACTAAATATTGCCTAACATGTAAATAACTTTAAAAGAACTCTAGTCATGTGTAGGCCTGTCACAATAACAAATGTTGCTGTGCGATTAATTGCTTCAGAAATTATGGCGATAAATGACAATATTGTTTTAAATTTGACAATAATTAGTAATTAATGTCAAAATTAAGAAGAAATGTTGGTTAATTTTTGTTTGTAGTACCTTTTTTAACCACCGGATGGCAGTATATATGTTTGAACCGCAGGATGGATATTGAGGGAGCGAGCAGCGTGTCCCTTTAAGAAAAATGGGAGGGAGGCCCCTTGACGTGACATGGGCTGTCTCTCCTTTCTTTTCGTTTCTCCAAATGGCAGACGCTCTGTGTGGTTTGAGCTCGTTAGCGTAGCGTTTTTCACACAAAGCTTTTAATAAAAATCAGTAAACAAGTTCTCAGCTTCTTTTCACAGAGAAAAACAACTTTTTACACAAAGGCACGGGTTTCAACCGTGAATTTTGGAGCTTCGACAAGACGGAACCCCCCCCCCCCCCCCCCCCCCCCCCC
>NC_056509.1:44526566-44553574 GCF_014905685.2 Nematolebias whitei
CCCCCCCCCCCCCCCCCCCAGGTCGGCCTGTTAGCTTAGCTCGTAGCTTAGCTTCACAGCTTAGCTGCTTTTAACGATACAAAAACGCGATTTTGGACGGTTAAAATGGATTTTAAAGAGAAACGAGAAAGGGAAGGGTCAGTGAAGAGCACCGGAGTTGAGCCTTTTGTCATCCGGTGTCTTCAGTAGAAAGAGAGAGACACGAAGAAACGATAAAGCCGATAAATGAAGACGAGGTCGATAATTTTCATCATGCGATTAATTGATTAATTGTTTATCGCAACAGACCTAGTCATGCGTCCTACAGAGGGTTCATGCCCCACACTTTGAGAACCCCTGTACTAATGTAACTGATGTGCTGAATATAAAATATGACACTCTTTGACTTCATCTGCTTCACGTTGAGGTTTTAAATCGAGAACTTTAGAGTGTATTTTTAAACAAACGTATTAAAAAGCAGACGAGACGGTTTCAGATCCTGTCTGTTGAGATGTTGTAGATTCAGCTCAAATTAAATCCAGCTGCAGGCACTGATGGCGTCCGTCTCTCCTGCTGTTGTTTCGGCTCTCTCTGCTTGTTGTAGCTCTCCGCTCAGCTGTTTATTGCCAGAATATTGCTGTTGAGATTCGCCCACAGAACAAGTACATCTTTGTTTTCAAATTCATAGGGGTTCGGTCCTGTTGTGAATTTGTGCTTTGCTAACGAGCTCAGTCAGCGCACGGTGTTTTATGTGGCTTCAGTGGGAGATTGAATATAGATGTTAGAAAACCATGCTGGCTGTAAAGTTGATCCTTTAAAATGTCTTTTTCTCAGTTTTATGCAAGTTTTTCTTTAGGAGATATTCTGAATATAGTGTAGCCCTTGGTTATGTATTGGGAGTGATTTGTAACGGTTAGAGCGACCTGGGAAGTGATTTTCAGTTTTTGCTTCTACTTTTCTTTGATAAAATTTGACCAGATTTTTCTGCCTCTTCGAATTGCACTTTGACTTTGTTTTAAAAGTGTAGTCTTTCCTCTGGACAGTTGGATGGACCTGTAGCTGCAGGCAGTGGGAAGACCTCCATCTCCTCCTGAGACACGGAGACTTTGCAGCCGAGGTAATCTGCTCGCCCTGCCTGCACGGTTTAAAAGGCCACTGGCTGAATGGCCGGCTTCGCCTGCTTTTTTTTTGCGACGGCTGTTTTTTTTTTTTTTTTTTTAATCCTAACCCTGCTGTCTTTTGCAGCCTTTCCTTCATGCGCACGTCTCGTCTTCTTCCCATTTGTTCATTTATAAATGTACAAGTACATTCTGATCATCTGACATTCTTCTTCTGTTTTAGTCTTCTGATGCACTGAAAAGTACATTTCCCTTTTATCTCTGAAACTGCAGATACAGATTGAGTAGATCTTTTGGTGCAGTGCGTTTTATTTTTTGTTTTTTTTGTGCCAAAAACTAATTTTGGTTGCTGGTTTAAATCCAGCACAGATGCTTGTTTAACTGCGGTCTAATGTACCCAATATATTTTGTCCAGCTGGCCATTCTGTTGCCTGATTTTATATCGCCCTTCAGAATAACAAACACTTCATCTGATTTTTGCATCGTATTGGTTTTAATTTTGTCCTCCTTTACGGAAAACAAAAACCAGTTTGTTTTGTGAAAAACAAAAAAAACAATTGATTTCAGAGACGAGACAGAAGTGAAATAAAGATTTGAAGACGTGCCGACGTGTCACGGACTGTTTAGGTTCTGTTGGAGCAAACAGTTCAAAGAGCTTGTTTGATTAAAGTAAAGGAGTTCCCCCCCCTCCAAAAATCAAAATCATCTATTTGATTTTTGTTTTTAACAATCAACTTTGGACTTTTTTCCGCCACGTGGCAGCTCAACGGATGCACGTAGCACAGGGAACAACAGCTGAAGCAACATTTACAGATAAGTTTGAAAAGATCTTGTCGACTAAAAACATCGACGTCTACAAATAATGATTTCTTACGTTGATTAGTTTGAAGCCTGATCTTAGGAGAATGCTGTTGCACAATTTGAGCTTCCTCTCTGGAACAGGAGATAAAAATAATCCTGTAGAAGCAGATGTTTGACTACAGTTGGTCTGAGCTGCTTCGTTTCCTGAACATAAAGAGGAACTGCCTCCAACTGGAAACATCTCCGCTGCTTAAAACACTATTTACTTAAAGAGTAAATAGATTTACTGTTTGGTACTTTTTTTGACAAAAGTTAGTAAATGAGCTGAACTTGAGTAACTTTTATGTCCTTCACTTTTTTTGTTGTGCTTCTTTTAGTCCGTTTTTACTCAATTTAACCACGTGTTAATAAAATAAATCAAGTCATTTCATTCATATAGCTCAGATTAACAACAAAGTTTATGTTAGGGCACAAACGAACAGAAGAACTTACTTGAGATTTATTTGACTTTCTGCATTATTTAGCCTTAATGTTTCCAATCTGTTCAAGATTCTGTTACTGATAGCAGGTAAATTTAAATGTTTTTCTCTTGTCCTTTTGACTGAATATTTGCTGTAGTGTGTCTGCAAGTTCTTTAAATATGCATTTCTGTCTTGAAAAAGTAAATAAAAACATGTTTTTGTCCAAATTGAGGAGATTGTATGGTTCATATTTTCCAGATCACGTAGTAAGTATCACTCATCTGAACTAAATCAAAAGTTTTACAGCCAATCCATGTGATCAGCATCAACGATCGGCACCAAAATAAAACCCGATCGGAGCATCCCTAGCTTGAAGCAACTCTAAAAGATTCAAAAAGGCCTGTAAGGTTTTATAAAACATCAAAGTGATTCAGACTTGCAGGAATTAATCCTATTTTTAATCCACACCAAGCTTGGATTTTACATTTGTTTAAAACTTAGTTCAATTTTACATTTTTTATTTATTTATTGAGGCATCAATTTACGACTCAAAGAACTCGAAACAAAACAAAGTTTTTTTTAAAATAAATCAACAAGTTCATTTTGGCAAGAGGAGTCGTCTTGTTAAACATCCAAGCAGCAAGGTTTTGGAAACAAAGTGTAAATGACACTTTCTCATGATGCTTTTGATGAAGCGCAGATGTTTGCAGCTTCTGCGAGTGTGAATTATTTCACTTCTCGGCCAGAATCTTATGTTGTCATCCTGCGTTTGATTCTGCTTCCTGTTCGCAGACAGCCTCAGCAAGGCTAAAAATAAAATCAGCCACCAGTGAAGAGGACTGATGTTTTTGGTGTCTTTCTGTTCCAACCATCATTTAGTCTCTTATATAATTTGACATGGAGTCCTGGGCTGCAGCCTCAGCTCCCACGCAGCTTTGTGTCTGAATCAGAAATTCACTCTGTAATAGAAATAGATGGAGTAATTCTGCTGTGGCCTTCCCTCAGGTTTTCTTATGGTGTGTGTGTGTGTGTGTGTGTGTGTGTCAGGATGACAGCAAGCAGGATGTTGTGTTTGGTTGTATCTGAAGTGATGTAAATCTCACTCTGCACAGTTTAAGAGAGCTCTGCTGCAGCTGAAATGATGCATCATCACATGGATGCACATGCACACCTTGGATCCTGGTGTTGTTGAGATCCATCTCTTGGGCTTTTGTTAAAAAAAACCTTGAGTCTGCAAAGTTAATTAATCACACACACACACCCACATGGAGAGAACAACAAGTTTTCTCGCCTGGGCTTTGAACTAACCCCCAAGGTCTGCAGCAGCTCCGTCCATCCTCCCATTGGCTGTTTGTGAATAAAAACAACCAAAGTCTGTTCTGGACAGTCTATGCCGTTTAACTCTGTTTAGGGATATTGTCTAAATCGGCGGTTCTCAAACGGGGGTCCGCGAGCCGGTGCTTGAGGGTCGGCAAAAAAAAAAATGTATAGCATAATATATATTTTTTACAAGCACAGATGTTTAACAACCTGTTAATATAAACCAAAATGCAGGAAATCCCATCTACTTTATTCAAAATTAATGAGGATGGCCCCCCCCCCCCCCAGCCTGCATGTTATTAGCATCGATCTGTTTACAAATGAAGCTCTGTTACTAGGTATGAACACTGCTGTTATGATTCTGTGAATGAAAAACACTCCATGTTTAAATGTATAAAAAAATGTATTAACACGTTTATAAAACATGTCTTAAGTATTTATAGTATAGTATACGTATAATAATAAAAATCATATATATATATATATATATATATATATATATATATATATATATATATATACACATATACTATTAGAATAGTATGAATTGATAATTATATTTATAGTATAGTATTTACGTTACACATATATTTCCATTGCATGAAAGAGATAAATTGAAGAAAATTAATTAATAAACATGGGGGTTATGAGGGGGCCCCTGAAAGTTTTTCTCCCCTGTAAGGGGTCCCTGAACCCAAAAAGTTAGAGAACCTCAGATCTAAATCACAAGCAGGAAAAACTAAATGAACCAAAAGGAGAGTTTTATCTTCAAACAGCTCATCAGTTTCTTGTTTTTATCGTCTTATCATAACTTTTCTACAAACCAACTCGGTGTCTAACTGTCAACATCCAGCTGGAGCGTAGCGATGCCTTTCACCGTAACCTTCACTAAAACTGTCGACACTTGAAGATCGAGCAGCCGAAGCCAAGAGGTTAACACACTTTAAGGATGTGTGTGTGTGTGGCCGCACCTTCTGCCCAAAATAACACGATTAGCCAAAAGCTTAGCCGTCACTTTTCCTCCGCTCCCCTTTGTGACCCCTTCGGAAAAACGAAATGTGAATTCAATGTTCAGACGGTTGTTGGGGCTAAATGGGATCACCAACCGGTGTTGAAAGTATTGAGATCTGGATCAAATTGTGGGATTAGGGATTAGATCTCGTTTGTGTTGCAGAGCATTTGGAGAAGGAACCCCTTTTGCCATTTTTTTGTTGAGAAAGGCTCGGGAGGAAAGTTCACTTTTCAGCAGAGTTGTATTTTACAATAGACTTTTGCTGCTTTTGGATTTTGAAGGCTGAGGCTGCTGTTTTTGACACGTGGCTGCTGAGTCTTTGCAATATTCGTTTAAGTTCACTTGGAAAAACTGGTAAAAGGTTCTGTTTGCTGATTTCTCTTCTTCTGGTACCGGCTTTTATGACGGGGTATTTTACAAAGACGAGGTAGATTTGTGTTCATTTGTTATAGGGGAAGATTGTCACAGGTTATGTCTGTCCTGGAAATCTGTATATATATATATACATAATGTATTTTTTCCACCATGTAAGAAACAGGAGATGATATGCATTAAACTCCGTGGTTAAACATAAACTACAAACTTTTATCATTTGAAAAAAGGAATGACAATATGAGCTTCTTGTTTCTTTTCTCATTAGATATTCCTAAAAATGTATAAATTGTGCTGGAATGCGTTTTTGTTGTTCATTTCTGGTATCACTTCCTAGTAAAAGTTCCTTTATAAAGGATTTATTATTGTTTTATGACATGAACATATTATTCACCGGCTTATAAACACTTTATAAAGCATAGACAGCTGTTTAAAAAACTGCTATAAACTCTGTTGAAGCGCGCTCACTGTTAGGCAAGATCAATTGCTGCACTTTACTCCTTTAGGTAAATATATTTGCAAGTTGCTCAGCTTATATTTAACTAAATGACTTTATTTACTCAAACGTTATATCTACTAACGCTCATAACACGTACATGCATTTACTGACAAATGTTTGGTAATTAAAATTCAAATTATGAATAAAAGCAGCACTTAGGCTCATCAATTAGTGCTCTTGCTTCAGTGTATGAAAAGTGTTGTGTTTTCTGCACAGTTGGTAATGCTTATTTAAATGTTTACAAACATAAATAACAATCATTACTAAATCCTTAATTAAGGAACTCTTATTTTGGAGTTGGTATCCACATTTTATTGCTTTTAAAAAAAAATGGGTAAACTGTAATAGTTCTGAATTTTTTTCCTTTTGTTTGATCCATACAAGGAATTTTAGACAGACTCCTTAAATATAATACACAGGTGTATTTTAATAGTTATCAGTTTTAGCACTTACCGATTTAACAAAACCCAGCTTTGTTTGTCTTTGGCTATTCCAGCATTATTCATAGTAAATTAGTGCTCAGACCCTTTCGGTTTGTTTTTTTTAATACATTTTAATATTGTGATGAAAAAAATCTCCATAAAGCTAAAATATATATATATATATTTTTTTTCAGGTGTTAACTTTTATTCTGAAGGTCCACACAAATAGCTGACTCAGTGTGCTCTTTTTGTTTCTTCGGGTCTCATTGGCCAGCTGATGTAAAGGAAGGCAGGGCAGACGCTCACCTTTGGTTCGAGTCTTTTCTTCCTGGACTCTGGCTGTTCTGGAGATTTGCTCTTTGCAGAAATGAATAAATCTATTCAGGGTGGACCGTGCAACAGTGAATTCTCTCCACACCTCTGGGCACACAATAAATGCGCCGCATTTCAACTCGCGCTGCTTTACTCCTGTCAGTAGAAAGTTTTATGTCAAAGGACACAGTCTGAGCCGCAGTTTGTAACCCGTACCGTTGTAGGGCTGAATCTATTGTTGGAGGAAGAGATGTTTGCCTCCCAGAGCTGCTGTGACATAATTTACAGCTCTGTGCTGGAGTGGGGACTTTGCTCCGCGGAGAGCTGTAAATAAAAGTGAGAAGGAGACGCGACAGCCTCACCGAAGAGCTCGGCGTGACCCAGAGCTGCAGGGCTCAGCTGACTGTCGAGGTCACGCTCGGTGTTCAGGGTGTACATGATGTTATCCACGTGACATTTACCGTTTTCTTCTTGCTCGGAGCGCAAAGAAACCTGCGCCTGTTGTCTAAATGTTGCTTTGATTTAATAATAAAACTTGTGGTTAGGAAAGCAAATGACAGGTATGTTTGTTTTGGTTTCTGAGTTTTCGTAAACAGATTTAATTCAATATCCTGTGATGGGTTCGATTGATAAGGCTGTTTTCTAATAATCAAATGAGACGCATGCGAATGAAGACTTATTGATGGCCGTGTCATTAGAAGACGAGTGGATGTTGGACGACGAATGACTGGATGGATTATGTTTCACAGGAAAAGAAGGATAATGTTGGTTAATGACTTTTGTGTTTTCTGCCTCTCATTTTTTTCTACCACCCTTCTCTGCAATCTTGTCCTCCATCTCAGAACAGAAAGGTAATGATTCTTGTCTTCTGGGGACACCAGCTTTTCCATTTTTCATCTCCATCCATTACTCCGTCCCTACTCGGTTTCGTTCGTTCGGTGATCCGGCAGCGTTTGACAGCTTCGTCTGGAACGAGCAGCCCGTTGTCTTTTTTTGCTCCTGCTCTTTTCAGAACAAGGAAATACTGAAGCATCCTTTATGAATGAGTGTACTAAGGTGTCTTGGTTGTTTTCTTAAGAAGACAAATCCACCAGTTTGCCTGTCAACATAGATATTCCTATTTATGGGGGAAAAGGTTTTTATGACCTTTGCAACCTCGGAGGGAGTTTTCTATGGAAGTATCACATCAGGTGTACAGGTAGACAATTTGAGCAAAAACACTCTTTGATTTTTTTTTATTTATATTTTTTATTTTTTTGTCAATTAGAGCCCTGAAAAAGCACATTTAGGAAACAGCTGGTGTAAAATAAATAAATAAAATAATTAATTAATTAATCAATTAATTAATACCCAGCAGGTATAAAGGTTTATTAATTCCTTGAATTTACCTGTTTTAACTTGACTTCAAAAATGTCAAAAATCCCTGTCTTTCCCTTAGAAAGTGACAAAAGTATGAACAGTTGGGAAAATTAAAGAAAAATAAACCAACCAGCTACAATCAGCAGTACTTCAGTAGTAAATGTAGGCACTAGGTTGTAATAAAAACAAAGAATACCTGAAATTTTGTTCCATGTATTTGTGTACCCATCATCATTACATAACAAGAAACAATTGGTTTGTTTTTTTAGTCACTCAGCCATTCTTTAGCCATCTGTCTATATATTCATCCATCTGTTGTCTGATGCTTATCTGTGGTCCAGGGGGGGACAGCCAGACAACCCTCTCCCCAACAACACTCTCCTTGGGATCCCCCAGGGGATCTCAACTTGTTCCCTGTCCAGAGAGGATGCATAATCCCTTCAACTTCTTGGTCTGCCCCAGGGTTTCCTCATAGTGGCACGTGGTCAGGAGATGCCCAAACCACCTTAGCTAGCACCTTTCAATGCAGAGTCACAGCAGCTCTACTAACCCCCCCCCCAACTCAGCCTTCTTATCTCTTACTTTTAGTCATGATACATATCTCAAGACCATGTGCAAGTGTTGGATTCATTGGTGTAGTCTACGCGATACATGGGCATACGGAGTATACCACTAGAAAAGCTTAAGAATTCCAGTATACCCACTTAAAAGTGCCCAATGATGCATGACATCTCATTAGGCACGTGTCATTGATCTTGTTTATTACATTAGCTTATATTTATTCAGATCATCAGAGAAATTTGGAAATGTTCAATATACTTAAAACTCAAAATAAATTGACGATTATTGTACTAATAAGCGTACTTTGGTTTCTAAGCACAGTATACGGACCGACCACGGTAAAGTTAGTTTTATGTTGGACATTCACGCTCCGTAGCTTCAGTGGTGTCCAACTTAAACTAACTTTACCGCTGTATACCCACTACAAAAATGTAGACTACACCACTGGTTGGATTGTAGATGGGCCAGTAAATTGAGAGCTTTTCCTTTCAGCTCACCTCCTTTTTCACCACGACAGACTCGAGCAAAGCCCTCATTACTGTAGATTAGGCCCCTATCTGTCACTCTATCTCTCGTTCCATCCCACTGTAGTTCATGAACGAGGCTCCAAGATACTTGAACTCCTTCATTTGGAGCAGAAAATCAAACTCGACTCAGAAAAAACATTCCACATTTTTCCCGGTTATGAACCACATAGAGGAGTTGACTGTCATCCCAGCATTCATCCATCTTCATCCAACACTCGGGGGTGAACCGTCCCAACTCATGCCAAAGTCTACCCCTTAGGTTAATTATCTTCATAAGCGTTACTTTTGACCCGCAACCGCTTGATTGTTGAGAAAATTAGGACAAACATAAAGGTAACAACGATGTTCTATGATCCAGTTGTAGTGTGGTCACACTGGTAACCATTACTGGGAGAAAAGAACGCAAAACAGCCAGAGATGCTGTGATTGCAACATGATCTGTTTCTCTTACATTAGCTTCCAGCATGAAAATGTTTGTCTAAGCAACATTATTTCATCCGTCTTAAATATATTCTATTCGTTGCAAGATTGTGCAAATAATTGCAATAAATCTAATAATTTTCCCACAATAACGCGCTTACTCCCTGTAGTAAACATCACAAGTCTGTCCTCTCCTGTTCGTCAAGTCATTACAGGTCCTCGCAGTGATTCCTCTCATCTGATACCACTCCTGTAGAGCAGAAGAGCTAGAGATGCTGAGCCATCTGCTGCCTCACCACGCTCAAATCTGGAACAAAATCCTCATCATCAGACTTTGCTTTCCCAACCTCACAGATCTCATTTGAATCTTCTGAGGTTTTTATAGTCCTTCCATCTGGACCAAGACACCGATCCTGGATCTGATAAAAAGCTTTCTCCCACTGTGACCCTGGACAAGCTGCCTGATGCCACTGATCTTTATTTACACATGTTGACGCTTCACTGGGTGGCCCGTATCATCATGATACCTCGCCTCCTGACACGGTTAGTGGTGTGCTATGAAGTATCAATAAACACCGGCAAATCTAGGATGCAGTTATTGTTTTTGTTTTTAATTCATCTGCCTTTTTTTTTACACAAAGTATGAGAAAAGGTCGGGATGTTGTCGCACTCTTGGTGCATGGAAGTCTTTCCAAAGTAATGCCTTCACATTTCTTGCACTGTGAAGCAAACATTACATAATTGTACATATGTTCTTGTCTGACAAATCAAAGCAGGGAATGATTGGCATACACCGTTATGACATTTTATTTGATGCAACAATTGTTGGGTTGAATAACGGCTAATTTTTTAAAGGTTTTTCTTTCAACTAAAAGAACATTAGCATAAAAGTCTGCAGCCTAGAGTTTTCATTTTTAACTAAAAAAAAAACATATTCATGCAAAATCTAGCAAATTCACATTATTTTGTTTTATATGTAACTGGCAGTTTTCCATTGTTTATTTATTTATTATTACTGCAGACAGATCATCAAGATGAAAGCTACTTTGGCAAGAGAAGTTTTTCTTTTCCCCTGACAGATTTAGGTAAATACACAGTTTGTCAGTATGACAACATTTTACTGTGTCCATAAATTCAGATTTATTTTCCTCTGGTAATGGCATTACCTTAGTGATCCTTTAATCAGAGGGATTGTGTTTTATTTTATTGCATTAGTATTCTGCTCACTGTGACCGTCTGCCTTTCTCACATACATGGAGTCTCGGATACATGCAGGAAGGAAGCACTCTGACAGGACAATGGAGCATAGGAAAGTGTCTTGTTCTCTCTTAGTTGATCGTCTGGGTTGAATGGGCTCAAAATGTCAGATGGATAAAAAACAGGAAGAGCAATAACTTGCTCAGCTAAAAACCAATCTGTTTAAACAGCAAATCTTCCATAAAATCCAATAAATATAATTCAATTCAATTCAGTTCATTTATATAGTGCCAAGTCACAACATGTCATCTCAGGGCACTGAACAAAAACATTCACATGTATAAAATTTCAATTACCATATTTTCCACCGTACACGTCACACCTGTCAATAAGTCTCATCAGTCCAAATATGTCTAATAAAGTGGGAAAATGCATAAATAACGTTGCTTCGCCGTATAACACCTATTACGCGTCACCGCTAACAACCCGGAAATGTGGGCCGGTGTTGTGCCAAAAATCGACTAACTGCCAAATGGCAGCTGCGGGAGCATGCACGGGAGAACGTTAACAAGATTAACACTTAAAAACAACTGTTTGCTCGACATTATAGTAAAGGTGTGTCTCGGTTGAACTTTTACTTAATAAATGCACTTCAATGGTCAAATCAGCGTCATTTCGCCCGGTCAGCGCAGCGAAATGACGCTGATTTGACGGTTGCTCCAAGCAAGATGGACGAAGGGGGCTTGCTTCGGCAAGCCGATTGTGTCATTAATAGCCACTTTTACCTATTATCAATTACATGACACAACGACTTGCCATACTATTCGAGTGCCATCTAGCGGCTGAAAATGGTAGTGTTCAATATTTTCAGTCAGAATGAATGAAAACGGTTGTCTCACCTAAAAATTGCTTTAAATATTGAAAAAAATCCATAAATATGTTGCTTCAGCGTATTTGTTGCCGGGCATGTAAATTATGCAAAAAAACTGTGACTTATAGGGTGACAATGTAACATTATTTATCTAAGGTAGCCACCAAATTGTGTGGGGTCTTCATTTTGTTGCAGTCTCCCATCCCGAACAACATAATCTTCAAGAAGGGATTTTTTTTTATCTTTATTTCATTTACTTTGAATCTCGTTTTACTTAATGGTCAACACACACTGGTTTTTGCATTTTTCTTTCGTAATTTCTATAAATGCTTTGACTTTAGCTTTTTTGTGAATTGCGAATTTGAGCCCCTGCTTTTTGTTTCATGCAGCTCTGTGACTACCGTCGCAGTTAAAAATATTTTTTCTGCTCACTTAAGGGGTCACCACAGCCGATCGTCGGCCTCCATCTCACTCTATCCCGAGCATTCTCCATTTCTTAATCTGTTCATCATAAAAACAGCACAGTGCCGTGCAGTGGAGGTTGATCAGCCCTACCTTTGTTAATCTGTGTTAAAACGGGCTAATGGTTGGGCTTCGGCCATCGAGAGGCAAATTCACTCCCCCGTCCCATACTCTGCCACGGTTGTTTTTGTCCCGTTGCAGAGCAAACATGAGGATTTGGAAATCTCACCCGTACGTGAATGTTGTGAGCATAACAGTGAGGTAAACTTCCAGTTTGGTGTGTACATCATAACAAAAGTTCCTTTAAAAAATTGGGTTGCTGTGTCAAAATCCAAGATGACTGCCGGGATGTGTTGTAAAAAAACAACCAATATTCACTGTTCAGATCCCTCAGCGACAGGGGACGTTGAAGTACCGCTTGTTCTCATTTTATTGATTCCCACTGACCTGACATTTCTAAAATCCAAAGAATGTGGGTTTGAGAGCCGGTCGTGCTGTTCCCACATGGAGAGCAGGTCCAGCTGGGTAAATTTATGGCCCACCTTCTTTTGTCATGAATCCAGTTGCTTTGGTTGTTCCTCTTCCATGCTTCACAAATAAGATATGGTTCTTACACTGGAATACTGCTCTTATGTAAAGCAGGCAGCTCTCTCATTTGTCTGCAGAAACCTTCCCAGCAGCCTCAGGCTCCACGTGAAGGAGCTGAACTCTGTTGTTGTTTAGCCTTTGATGGTTTCATGTTTGTCTAAATAAACTGGTCGTCTTTTTACATCTAATTATCAGCCCACTGATTGAAAGGACCTAACTGTAAATTCATCTTTAAATTAACTCCTAGTTCTTTATTTGACCCTGTCGTATATCAGTGTACATCTTAGATCCTTATTACTGGTTCTCATACACTTTATATTGTTGCTATTGTTGGATGTAACTGGGACCCTGCGTGCACAATTTCGTTCCACCTCATGCACCACATGTGATGTGAATGACTAAAGAACCTTGAACCTTGAGATCTCATTGAGATTAAAAATGACTTTTTTAAGAGAGACTTGGCAAAGAACGGCATCACACAGACATTTATTATCATCTTTATTCGACTTTGTATCAAACACTTTTCTTATTGACTTGGTTTGTTTTCAAATCTTTTTTTTACCTCAGTTTTAGTTTTTATCGCCACTGCCAGCTTCTCTTATAGCTCTGCTTCCTAATGTTTTACTGATTTCCATGCTCGGTCTCCATCTTTGCCTTCCTCACCTGCAAGTGGTCAGATTGCTCCTACGTTTGAGGTTTTGTGTTTGCAACAAGCGCGGGACGACTAAGAGCTTTGCAGAGCTCTGCGAGCTGAATGATTTATGGAGCTCCTTGGCACAGACTCAGGCGACGGTGTTGGAGGGATGTTGGGTTTGTTAGTGGTTTTGGGTAATGAGTGCACTGAAATTATGATTTGTGTGCGTCTGCGTCTTACCTCGTGCTATGACTCTAATCACTGTAGATGAGCAGAAGTCACCATCTGTCTGCTGAATCATTTATTCAACCTCTGAACATCGCTCTTTAATTTTTAGAGCTTTGTCAGTACATTGTTTTGAGTTTGAGACATCTAGTGTCGGGATCGACGAACTAACAAGCTTTCAGCGTTTGAAATAACGTGTTACTTTTCCATTTCTAAACTGTTTTCCTTTTCTAGAACCTCTGTTTTGAAATAAAAGATGTCTGCCTTTCTTTAATTTTAGACCAAATTTATCTTATTCTGAGAATAGAATAATAATCTTCAGTTTTGGTGCAACATCTCATGCAGTGTTGCAAGGTGTCAAGTTCAAAGTATATGTTGCCATCGACTGTGAGCCACTGCCACGTAGACCTGTCACGATGACAAATTTTGCTGGGCGATTAATTGTCTCAGAAATTATTGCGATAAACGATAATATTGTTTGAAATTTGACAATAATTAGTAATTAATGTCAAATTGAAGAAGATTTATTTTCTATCTAAATTTGTTTTGTGTGTAGTACCTTTTTTTGACCACCGAATGACAGTATAAGACTGTTTGAACAAAGGATGGATACTGAGGGAGCGAGCAGCGTGTCTCTTCGAGAAAAATGGGAGGGAGGTCAGCCTGTTAGCTTAGCGCGTAGCTTAGCTTTTCAGCGTAGCTGCTTTTAATGGTCCAAAAACATAATTTTGGATGATTAAAACAGATTTTAAAGGTAGAAGAGAAAGGTAAAGTCGATAAATGAAAATGACATCGATAATTTTCATTTATCGTGCGATTAATTGACGTATTGTTTATTGCGACAGGACTTCTACCACATCAAATTTTAGCTCAAGATCTTCAAAACTGACTCAAGTGTAGACATTTTTGTGTTGGCTAACGTTGATTAGCTGTGGCAGCCATCTTGAATTGAATGACTCCAACTGAATTAGTTGTAGTTGGACATGCAATGATTACTTTCAGAACATTGAATAAAATTGTCAGTGATTCATAAGATATTTTGCTAACAGCCAGACAGTGTTGACTCCAGTTGTTATTCCCTTGCCTTCTACACGGTGTGAATTGTTTTGATCCAGTCTGTAGTCTACAGTGTTGTCCATTTAGTTATTATCCACTGTTATTTCAATGTATATTTTTATTTTATGTTTTCGTGTCCGCTGTGATTGTGTTTCTTTTGTACAGCACTTTGGTTTGCCTTGTTGCTGTTTTAGGTGCTCTATAAATAAATTGGTATGGTATAAGATAAGATAAAAACTTTATTGATCCTGCAGGAAATTGTTGTGCCAGAGTTTCAGTACAACGCAACATACCCAAGGAATCACACAAGATATAAAATAACGAGATTATAAATCAGGTCAGGTGCAGACAGAAACATTAAAGTGTTTATTGTGGTGCAGGGTTAATTTTATTGTCCTGTGTGTAGGAATGGGGAGGATTTGAAAAGTTTGAAGGACTTCCTGTGATGTTCTGTGGAGCACTTCGGTGGTCTCAGTCTACGACTGAAGGTGCTGCGGTCAGAGTCCAGTGTGTCGTGCTGGGGGTGTGACGTGTTGTTCAGGATCTGGAGCAGGTTCCTCAGCGTCCTCTGCTCAGACACCTCTGTCAGAGACTCCCAGAACTCTCTTGATGAGTTTATCGAGTAGGGATGCACCGAACCACTTTTTCCACTTCCGATACGTTACCGATATCTGAGGTTTGGTATCAGCCGATACGAGCCGATACCGATCTGATACAGAAAAAACAGTGCTGAATTCAGTTCAACGAACTCGGCGTGCTCTTTAGGGTGAACTCTCTGGAGATGCTTGATTAAGTTGGTAGTGTTATAGCTGGAAGTTTTAGTGCCACCCCTTGGAACCGTCGCTGTGCACGTATTGCACGTAGCTGTCGAATGTGCTGGCTGAGGTAGTGTGAAATAGTTCCAGGTGGCTGATCCTTTCGCTCGCTCCATTTTGAAAACAATCTGTGCGGTGAGTTCGCTGGCGTGTGATGTCACTCAGAGCACAAAGCGTAGAATTAGAGTGAATAGATCTGACCAGTCATGGTTTGGTCACATTGTCACGATACCCGATCTAAAAGTTTTTCCCGATATCGGGACCGATACCGATATTGGTATCGGATCGGTGCATCTCTAGCCTGTCGGCATCAGCTTTCTTCACCCTGCTGCCCCAGCACTCCACAGCGTAATGCTAAAGTTTTAAACAAAGGTGATGTGCAACATGTAGTACTTGAAGTACGTGTTGGGTGTGACTTTCATACATCATACCAAAGTTTATCTCGGTATCTGTAAAACTGGCTGGTTTATGTTGTTATTTTTGGCTGTGGCAGCCATATTGATGTGTTGTCTCCAAGAGGTAATCAACTGTAAAGATGTGTCCATTGATTACTTCCTGCAAGTTTCAATTAAATGTGCTCAGTGGTTCATAACATACTTAAAAAAAACAGAGAGACACACATGCAAATACATGATTGTCCAACTTTACCTTTCGAGGGTGGGAGATAATTATCTGTGACAAAATAGAGAAGACTTGAACCAGAAAGTATAAATGGAATTTATTTTGTGATTGTTTCTTCCAGGGAGTATAAAAGGAGCAACGATAGTGGACGCCCTGGACACCTTGTTTATCATGGAAATGTTTGACGAGTTCGATGCTGCCACAGAGTGGGTAGAGAAGAACCTCGACTTTAATGTGGTAAGTGTGCGTGTACTTGCAGTCATTTATTAGCCAAGTTGAAAGATTTAGCAGAAAGTCCTGGCGCTCGCCCACAAGCCACAATTCAGGCACTAAACACTGAAACACAGAACTCTGTAGTGCTGAGCATCCTTTCCAGACAAACGTCCATTTGGCACTTTAATCTGAACAAAAAAGCTTTAAATTCTCCTAAAACACTCAAAGCTTCAGAAAAACAGTTCACTTTCCATTTCAATGGAGAGTAGTAGGAATTAAAAGACTTCTTAAGAACACGTGCTTTTACTCAGGACAAGACGGCTGTTTACAGAAAAACAGACGGTTGTTTTTTGGCACGTTTAGTCGTCGTGCAGGAAAATAATCTGAAGTGTTTGCAAGTTAAACGCTGTAGATGTCACACTCGGTTTTACAGTTTTAACTTTAGTTGTTTTTTACCTGCACAGAAAAGACTTTCAAAGTTCCTTTAATGAGAATGTCAGATGAAGGTTGTTTAAATACACCATCAACAATGTAACGATAAAAAAACTAACATATTTGTCTTTTACAGTTGTGTAAAACTGAAGCTAAAATTATTTTATTTTTTTTGAGCTGTCATCTAGTCTGAACCAGGATCACAAACTTGAAACCTCGATACAAAAGTCTCACCTACACACGCTTCCAACTCGCTAACAGGCTGTCAATCACAGTGAAACAAATCTTTTTAAAGCTTCAAAACACTTAATAAAATGCAACTTATTCAAAAAAATAAATAAATCATATTTAAACATAAAGCAGCAAAGTAAGAACTAGGTAAATAAACAAAAATCAGCACCTAAAAAACATCTGTTTTATTTTTTTAATTGGAAAAATATTGGTTTACATGAAGGGGTGGGGCTTAAATCTTGTGCTCCCTCCAGCTTCGGAGGGGGTGTGGCTTCAGCTTCCGTCTTCCAGTCCTGTCTCTAGTTAGAATAAATCTCGATGGGTCACACCTGGAAACAGTCTTACAGCGGTGCACATTTCTAATAATTCTTTCATTTTGTGTTTAAAAAGTTGGTTGACATTTGTATCAGTACGTAGTAATCTTTGAAAAGTTTCCCCTCTACATAAAATTATAAATATTTAAAACACTTTTGATTTTGTAATTAATTAGGATGTAATAAAAATACATTAAAAAAAATTCAAACACTTAACACGTTTTGTTGGAAATATCGTCTTCAGTAACTCGAGATAAAACCGGGTGACGTTTTAAAGTTAAAAGAACCAAACGTCCAGGTTTTGAAAAGTTCTGCTGCTAACGGATTAGGATTAATTTATTCTGGTGAATTAAAAACAGTTTTCTGATGCAACACTTAGACTCTCAACATCCTGAACGAGTCGGTTCAAGAAAAAAAACAAACAAACAAACATTGAAATCAAGATATTTTTTGGACTCGGTCTTTATTACTTTGGACCGTTGTCAAAATAAAAAGTCACATGATGTCACATGGATCCACAGAGGATCAGTTATGGTTGACGTGTTGGAGTCGGCACATGTCACGAGTCGTGCATGCTTTTAGAAGAGAACAGGATGGATTTGTACTTTAATAGTTGTTTTTTTTTATGTTTGGTTCATCTTTTGTAGATCGGACATTTATTCTTTCTGACTTTATTCTATTATTTATTTTAAATGAAAACGTCACGGGGTTGTTTCAGTGTTTTTCTTGTTTAATTAACTTAGCGTTTGCGTACATGCTTTGTTTTTAAACGCGTCTTTGCATTTTTATTAAAAATGAGCGTCATCACCATTTAATGTTATAAAAATATACATTATGAGCACTCCAACATAAATATCTGTTGAGTGATGACTCTCAGCTACTACCACGCTAAAGTTTTGTTCAGTATCCATAGGAGTGACAGATTTATATCCACTTTTACATTTGGTAAAGTCACTTAACGCCGGCGGCCATTTTTAATTTGGTTGACGCCAAAAATTTAATTTTTGCAAATATATCTTTGATCATGTTTTGAGACTGAATACATTCTGTCCAGTGGTTCATGAGATATTTTGCTAACAAAAACAGACGAACGCACAGATTGCATTTAGTTACGTGGGTTTTCAAATTATTAAGAAACGGTTTTATCCATTTAAAATTTCATTAAATCTTCCGTGTTTCCTTTTCTTTATGAAAAGCCTGAATTAGCTCCCTGGTACGTTCAGGATGCTTTTGCGCTCAAAATGACAAATCTTTCATAACAACAAAGATGTTTTTTAATTTTTTTTACTGTGCTATGTGTGAAATGCATATTGGTTAAAGTCTTTGTAGGTAAAACTGAAGTGTATTCAGTTAATATTTATTTCTGTTTG
Organism: Nematolebias whitei; assembly: GCF_014905685.2. Taxonomy (NCBI): domain Eukaryota; kingdom Metazoa; phylum Chordata; class Actinopteri; order Cyprinodontiformes; family Rivulidae; genus Nematolebias; species Nematolebias whitei. The sequence goes on from NC_056509.1 coordinate 44,544,759, forward strand.
GGCTAACGAGCTGAGTAACGTGCTCGTGATCGGTACATCAGCTCAAGCACCGACGAGTTGCACTTTTCCTTTGATGTTCGTCTTTTATTCTGGAGTCGTCCTCGTTATGAGAAAGAGCTTCTCATTGAGGGGAGGCAGAAAACATTTTGCTTTTATTCTAATCATGATTGAAAACGGTAAAACAAAATCAGTTTATCATCCAGTCTGAGCTAAAACGTAAAACCGAGATCGGCTGAATGCGATGAAAACATCGATTCTGGCGACCAAAGAATACCTTGAGCTCTGCTCTTTTATTTTGTCTTTATGCAAATTAAAAAGAAGCGTTTCTGAGGACCATTGCTGTCTGTGCAACCCTCCTGTTCAGAGTTTCCCTGCTGCCACTCAGATAACCCTGAATCAGCAGGGAATCCATTGTTTCCTGAGCTTTGCTGCTCGTTCTGCAGAATAAACTCAAATGTAGTTCACTGTACAGTTTTATTATTTAATCACAAAAACTGATGTTCAACAACCATCAGAAGAATCAATAATAATTTACATAATAAACATGACAACTTGTTATATTTCTACAATTTCATAAAAGTTGGGTACAATTTAAATTAAAACAGAATGCAGTGGTTTGCAAATTCTATAAATCTGTATTTTATTCGTAACGGACTTTGTAAATATGTCTCGGTCAGAGTTTCTTTATTGTCATTCACACCACGTGGTACATGTGGTGGAACAAGATTGTGTACGCTGGGTCCCAGTTACATCCCACAATAAAATGTAAAAGAAAAACAGTGATAACATCTAAGATATGAACTAAGAAAAACATTAAAAATATACTAAGCACTGTTGTTGTAGGTCTGTTGAAACAAACAAACAACAGTCTTTAGACCAAATCAAGTCTTTTTAAGTTTGATTGCAGCAACACAGCTCAAAGGTAGAGGCAGGCCACACTTCTCGTTCCCTGTTATTTTAACAACAGTTTGGAAACATTTAGAAACTGAAGAGACTGGTTGTTGGAGGTTTTGGAGAAAAATTTGTCCCAAGCTTAACGATCATGGGTTGGCTGCTTGATTTATTCTGTTGGCAGCACGGTGGATCAGTGGGTAGAGCTGTTGCCTCTCAGCGAGAAGGTTGCCAGTTCAAATCCGAGCTGGGGATCTTTCTAGGTGGAGTTCGCATGTTCTCTCCATGCGTGCTTGTTTTCTCCGGATCCTCCGGTTTCCTCCCACAGATCAAAAACCTGCATGTTAGGCTGATTGGTGACTCTAAATTGTCCCTAGGAGAGAGACAGACAGTGAATGGTTGTTTGTCTCTGTGTCCCTGTGATGGACTGGAGACCTGTCCAGGGTGCTCCCCGCCTGTATGGACACCAGTGACCCCCCCCCCCCCCTCCCCGTGCTACCCGAAAAGGAAGAAGCGGGTAAAGATGATGGATGAATGGATTGGAGCAGAGGTTGCTCTCAAACTTGTTTACAGTAGTCCCTCGTTTATCGTTGGTGATCCGTACCCGGAAGACCCGCGATAAGTGAAAAACCGAGAAGTAGGGATAGTAGTACAAGTAATAGAATTTTTTTTTTTATATATATATATATATATATATATATATATATATATATATGTATATATATATATGTATAAAGGCATTCTAAACCCTTCCCACACTCTTGCAATATTGTAAACAATGTTTCTAAACGCACTAAAAGAGCACAGCATGTCATGATTTCAGCTCCCTGCCTCGTCTGCTCTTTGCCACCTGCAAGCGCTCTTGGCCACGCCCACTTCTCCGTTCCGCACGGAGAACAGCCGATCAGCCGCAGCAAGACGCTTATCCTGCAGTGTGGGATGCGCAAACCTGCAGGAGGTACTAAATATTATAAAATAATTTATCTATCGTGCGGCTCGTCCATCAATCAGCCAAATGTTTGTCATGTCCAATCTTATTTTGAATTAATCTGCGATAAAGGAACCACGAAGTAGCGAGGGACTACTTTATACACTTTTCCTCTTTTTTAGACAGTTTTTTTTTTTTTTTCAGATTTACTTTACTTCTGATATTCAGCCTCTCTGTGAAGCTCTTTTTTTTTTAATCCAGTCTTCTTCCTGTCCTGATCCCAGTCGACCTAATTTGTTGCAAAATGCTCCTCCAGCTGTTTCTCATTCGTTCTTACTGTTACAGCCTTTTGTTCTCCCCGTGCTAACGTTTTTAAAGATGTGTTGCTGCCATCAAATTTAAAATCACCGTAGTTTTCCAAAAGGAATCTCTATTAATAAATATTTGGCAACCTGCTCTTGTACGCGCGTGTGGTCTGTAAGGGCCTAAACGTTGCAACAGTGGGAGACTTGACTCCTCGCCCGCCAGCTTTTTCTGGGGTGAAATGATGTCGGAGAGATGCTGACTCATGGGGCCATTGTCCTGCAGTTTAAAGCCGCGCTGGCTGCTGAAGTCCTTCGTGCACGTTGGTGCAGAGACACTGCAGGAAACTTTTCTAAAGTCAAACTCGGTTTTTATCTATATGAATATTATCCTCCTCTATTACAACAGCCTGAGTACGGTGGGGGAAAGAATGCCGTTTTAATCAAGACAAATTAACCACACAATCAGCTTGTTCACCGAGTCGTTCCTGCTTGGAAAATAAACGAGATGATTTGTTTGGCACGTAATTTGTTTTCCCGCCGCCCAGCCCATCGCAGTATCTCTGTTTGGCAGCAGCGACTTGCGAAAGCTGTCAGTCAAGCTGCAAAACTTCATCTGACTCGGAAATCCGTTCTCAAAAAACTTGTGCGCGACAGAGATAAACTCTATTGTTGCCCCTTAAACAAATAGCATGACAAAGTTTGAACTTTTTTAATTTAGATTAGCCTTTTTTTTTTTAAACATATTTGTCTCGAGGGATTGTATTTTTAATTATTGACTGTTTCCTCGTTCGAACAAATCGTTTTGTATCTGAAAATTTTAGGGAAATCTCAGTGCCCTGTTATCGGGCAGCTCGTGGTCAGTGCCGTGGTCTTATAATCTTAAGGCTGCAGGTTTGAGTCCAGGTTGTGTCAACGGTGCACAAAATCCTTTGAGCGTAGTTCTGTGGTGAACCCTAAGGAAAGGAGCAGCCGAAAGACAAACAAAAGCAGTACGCTTTAATTAGCTTCATATTGAACACGGGTGAGAATGACTCGAAATGTGTAACAATCTGAGTAGATGTTTTCTTTGTACAAATTCAAACCCACACTGGGACGCACATTTTTACATTGACAGCTCTTAAAGGAAACGATAAGTTCTCGCGTGCACGTGTTTTTGTTGTATTAACTAAATATTTAATAAAGTTTAAACAAAAACTTTCATAAAGGCTGCTACAGGTTGTAACCTTAGCAAACAAAGAAAAAGGTTTAAATTTGTCAGTTTTACAAACGTTGAGCTCAAACTGGGTGTCGAAATAGCTGAGAGTCTTTTAAGTATTCCAACAGATCGCATGATGTGTCACAGTCTCACTAGGCCTGTCGCGATAAACAATAAATCAATTAATCTCATGATAAATGAAAATGATCGACCTCATTTTCATTTATCAGCTTGATCGTTTCTTCGTGTCTCTTTCTACTGAAGACACTGGATGAAAAAAGATCAACTCCGGTGATCTTCACTGACCCCTCCCTTTCTCTTTTCTCTTTAAAATCAGTTTTAACGTTCCAAAATCGTGTTTTTGGATCGTTAAAAGCAGCTCAGCTGAGAGGCTAAGCTACGAGCTAAGCTAACATTCCGACCTCGGGTGAAAAACCCTCCGTCTTGTCGAAGCTCCAAAATTCACGGTTGAAACCTGTGCCTTTCTGTAAACAGTTGTTTTATCTCTGCAGAAGCTGAGAACTTGTTTACTGATTTAAAAAAAAAAAAAAAAAAATTTAATTAAAAGCTTTGTGTGGAAAATGCTATGCTAAAGAGCTCAAACCAAATTGAGCGTCCGCCGTTATGAGAATCGAAAAACAGGAAGGAGAGACGGCCCATGTCACGTCAAGGGGCCTCCCTCTCCTTTTTCTTAAAGAGATGCGCTACTCGCTCTCTCACTATCCATCCTTCGGTTCAAACTGTCTTATACTGCCATCCAGTGGTCAAAAGAGGTATTACACCCACAAAAATCAATCAACATTTCTTCTTAAATTTGACAATAATTACTAATTATTGTCAAATTTCAAACAATATTATCGTTTATCTCAATAATTTCTGAGCCAGTTAATCGCCCAGCAAAATTTGTGACAGGCCTAAATTTCACTTTTCAAGGTTTGACCAAAACGTAAGATTGTTTTTGCTTAAAACTGCTATGAAAGGTGACATGTGATGTGCATTTCTTCAAGCATGCTTGTCCTGTAAGTAGGTACCAGTCTATCTGTGTCATACCACTAAAATAGTATTCTGACTGGGTTATTCCGTGCATTTCTCAGCTCCAGTTCAAATTGGCAGGACTGGAAACGTAACCTGTGAAAATTTTACTGAATCTGCTGCATTTTAAGTAACAGACACAGGAGCTTGATGGTCACTTCAAGTCCTCTGATAAACTCCTGCCCACTAGTCAGAAATAATATGCCATTTCTCCCATAAAGTCATGTCTATAAGGAATATTTAGACGTTCTTCTCCCCAGTTGTCATCTGCAGGCTCAGCTCTAAGGAGCAACATTTAAGATGTATTGACCCGGTGCTGTCAGGGCAACATTGCCTCTGGCTGTGGAAAAGCAATCAATTGCTTAATTTTTATTATTTCCATGTGGTAAAAATAAAACGGCAGACCTGTGATTTATCCGAGTACGAGAACTGCTTTAAGAGTCTAACTTGATCACTGCAGGAATATGAACACAATCTGACATTATGCTCCGGGTTTATTTTTATTTTCAGGTTTTATCTGCTTTGGTTGAGGGGAACATGTTCCCGTTCTTTAGTCTTTGGTTTTAGACCAATTAAATCGTCACTAGATAAAATGTTAGCTGGTAACAAAATGATAAATCTAAAAATTGTACAGAAGGAGCAGAATTTATTACCGATCGATATGTGTCTGATTCAGGGTAAAGGGTCTCGGAGGGCCCTTTGTGTCGAGTAACATGATTACATGAGAGCCCCAGAAATATTTCACTCTAGTCAGGATTAATGGAGCAACCAACTCTTATTCCCATCTTGGGACTTGTGCTACTACTTCAGCTAAAAATTACATCAAATATAAATTGTCTTTATAATTAGACACAAAGCAAGTTCAAAATGTATAAAACTTCATATTCACTGGTGGTATTTAAACATTGGGAAGCCTTTAACATGGTATTCATTTAAAAAACAGCATCAGAAAAACAATGTTCATTTCACAGGCAGTACTTAAACGTTTGTTCAGAAACGTCTGACCTCTCAGACTCTTCCTCCCTGAGGAACTCCTCAGTGACGAGTCATTTGTTTTCAGACAGCAGCAGGAGAAATGCGTAATAATGAGCTCATGGTTTTTTCTTTTGTTTTTGCTGTAGAATGCAGAAATATCTGTGTTTGAGGTGAACATCAGATTTGTTGGAGGTCTGCTGTCTGCCTACTACCTGTCTGGAAAAGAGGTAAGCAGCTTCCTGTTGTGTTTTTTTTTTTCCTCACGCTGCCTCAGTTTGTTTGAGGCCGATTGATTTAACGGATCTTACGGACGACACGAAGAAAAGTGGAAATGGAGTAAATGCTTCCGTTTAATTTACTGACGTACAATATGATCAAGTATTGCTTGGAAAGGTCGAGTTTTGTTTTGAAACAAACCTCCTTAATGAACTATTCTTACATATGCATTGATAGGACGTTGTTTTAGAGCCTCTCAAAAGAAAAGAAAATTAATGAGGACTTTTGTTTTTTTGTTAATTTCTCAATTTTGTTATTGGTGAACCAGACGTGAACCCCAGTTTGACCCTGAATCCAGCTGCTCCATTTTTAATTACTAACATTATATTCCTTTCAGACCTTCACATTAAGCGTTTCAGACACATGCACCGAGTTTTGACTTTTTGAAGAATGCACAAAGTTCCTGCTGGTCAGGGCCGAGCATCCATTTTACTGAAGAACGATGTAGGCTGTTTTCACGCAGTCGACATGTTTAGAGACGGCACTAAGTCTTATAGACTTTTATTGTGAAGGATGGTAAGAGGTTCTGTTGGTTCCACTGCAGTGGCATGACAAACCACACCGTGGTCTGATTCAGGTAAGATGCAGCATGTTATTTTGTACTTAGCTCGCACTCATAACTCTTTAATAGTATAGTAAAAACCAAAACCGGTTCAGGAGCACGATGTGGTTCACTTCCTTTTTTCCTTCAACTTTTTCTGAATATTGCAACTTTATCTTCATCTTTATTGTGACTTTTGTCGAAATGTGGAGACAGACAAATGAGAGTAAGTGTTTTTAATGTATCAGGAACGTTGGGTCTTAAAAACGCCTCAGAACTCAAATGAGGAGACGTTTAAAATGATTGAAAAATTGTAATTTTACATTAGCTGAAAGGAAATGTCCCGAAGAGACCGACTGAATGTGAAGTCTGTCCTCTGGAGTTGCTTTATACAGAAATAAATATGGATATCGAGTGATGAGAATTTGCAGAATTTCTCTGCTTGCATGAATTAATTTACTGTAAAAAGCTTTAACAAAGAGATAATATCTTTACTTACAGTGCTCAGCAGAGATTGAGAGGTAAACTCGATTTTTGTTAATGGCACATCTTCTTTCTCTCATTAATTACAGGATTTACGCTCTTAATGAATAGCTCAGCAACTCAATAGACTGAATAACCCTGCAGATCGTTAAAAACCTGAATGCTTCTACTTGCAAAGTATAAAAAGATAAAGGGATATTCAAATGTCACTTTTTATGAGGTTATCCAATGACTTTTGACTTCCTGTAGTAGATTTAAGACACCAATGTTCGTATATCGCAGTCCTCGTGGAGAATGAACCAGAAGTTCGAGGCTAATTGCCTCTTTATTAGCAGAGGGAAATGGTGCAGGTTAAAGTCAGACCGAAAGCAAAAATAATTTCCAAGATCAGTGAACATTTGCCATTTCGACACATGCAAAACCTCGAGGAACACAATTTCCAGTGTCAAGTGATGGATGTAAGTATTGTGGCATAAACAGAGATGTAATAACACCAATAACAAACCATTCATCATTCAACAAACTGACTAAAGCTGCAAAATATTAAAATGAAAAGAAGTAAATGTAGCTTTACCACACAAGTACTGAACAAGTTCTACTTCAAGATAACAAAGTTATGGCTTTATGTTATTTTTATTCAAAAGTGAAAAGTCAAAGTTTTAAATGTGAATCAGTCATTTCAAAGATAAACATACTGAAATTTATTGTCTTATCCAAACCTTTTTATATCCTCCTAAAACCAATTCTTCAGTTCTTCTTTCAATAGTCTGATAAAATGATTTGAGCCTTTCTAACTTTTTTCTTGTAACTTTTTCAAGTTGAGGTAAAACATTCTGGCGCTCATTGCTGTGATTGTCTGGTCCATCTAGTAGAGCACATGTCTCCAACTCTAGGACTGAGGGCCAAATATGGCCCTTGCTAACATCGTATCCAGCCCCCAGTGTTTCCCCTACCATTATCCAAGGAGGGCGCCCCGCCCTGCCTACCAACCCCCCCCCCCCCCCCCCTCCACTCTGCCTTCACCGCTTCCGGACACGGACCGGAGATTAGCAGCTCAGCTCAGACTCCAAACTATGCGTAACACAAGCATAGCGCTCCACTATGCACGTTCATGCATTCTTTATTTATACAGGCTAGCCTCATTGAGCCACAAGGACTCGTTTACAACAGGGACCTGTTCCAGACAGAACATGTAAAGAAAATACAACAATAACAGTAAACAATGACAACAATGAACTACAGTAAAAATGCAGTTAAAATAAGAGTAGTGTCTAAAACAATAAATCCGTAAAACAGGGTGAAATACTAAAAACAAGAACGTATTTACTTTGACTTTTCTATTGACATTATCCAATGTTTGAAACCCCTTAAAGAAGTTAGGGACTGCTTAAAAACAACAAGGAGTCAGTTCGCCTTGTCTGCTGTACAATCGATAATTAGATGAAATTCAATTCGATCTAGATTTATAACATTTATTTGATTGTCACCTAAGTGAAGCATCCAGTTCTGAGCAGAAGTTTACCACATGCACAACAGTAAAGCTGATACAAGTTCAAGAATATTTCAAACAGATTGTGAGTAGTTGCAGTATTTTCTGAACATTTTAGGCATTCGAGAAGTTTAAACTCCAAAGGGTAGAGACTTTGACTTTGTTGTCGTCTTGACCCCTTAAACACATTATTAAAAGCATGTGGCCAAAAAAAAAAAAAAAAAATGAATCAAAGTCACTGTATGGCCTAAGGATTGTGTTTGGCTGAGTCCTTCAGGAGCAGCTTGGTTACATCTTTTCTTGGTTGAAGGTTCCTCAACAAGAGTTTTATCAGTATCATTTGATGTCCTTTGTTGCTCTTTCCACATCAAAATTAAAGATTAGTAACAATTTTTTTCTCTGCTTAAAAGTTGGCAAACTGCGGTATTTGAGAAGCTAGAGCTACGTTGATGCTGGCAGATGTGAATAGCGGAGCAGTATAGTGGAGCGGTACGTTTGTATTCCATGCTAGCTTAGCGCTACGTTGGTGCTGGCAGTTGTCAGTGCAAACAAAAAGCCTTTTCCTACTCAGCTCCTGTATCCTGGAACACCTTACAAGAAGAACTGAAGTGGTCCACCCTAACTGAATGAAAGGACGTAAGGCTGAAACGCTGCTGTGTGTGTGTGTGTGTGTGTGTGTGTGTGTGTGTGTGTGTGTGTGT
>NC_056509.1:44553584-44590757 GCF_014905685.2 Nematolebias whitei
TGTGTGTGTGTGTGTGTGTGTGTGTGTGTGTGTGTGTGTGTGTGTGTTGGGTGTGGAGGGTTATCATGTCATGTTATTTCAGTCAGACATCAGTAGATGTAAATGATCTCACCCATTTAACTACAAGTCATTATTGAAATAAATTACAATCACATGACTCACTGAAGATGGTTAATTTATAAATATTGTAATTTTCTTCATAAATATTACTGTTTAGCTTGACTAATAATAAGTGACCATAATAAATGCTGCAATGATTAAAAACATTTCATCTGCTAAACAGTACAGCTTCAGCAGGAAGTCGTTGTGAAGTTAAATCCATAATTTGTTATGGTCAGATTATTTTTATGGATTGATATTTTCAAGAAATTTGGGCCGTTACGTTCCTTCCTAATCTGAGTTTTTATTTCAAGATTTATTATTTTTTTAAACTTTTGTTAAACTTTAAAGACTCAGGGAAAAAGAGTTTCCCTGATGATTTTTAGAAAATAATCCTGTAGATCCAACTGTGACGTTGGAAAATATTCAGCTTCATAACTCCGTCTGCCTTTTGTCGCTCTGAGTTGAAATATTTTTTTAATTGGAGACGGGACATTCAATCAACATTAGAGCCACTCAACATATTCAATCATCAGAGAGTGAAAGTAAAGTATGGACATCTGGTTATTTCATCCCACAAATTATCCTAATCAAACAGAACATGTGCTCTGTTTTGGGGCTATCTTGAGTGGAGAGTGGTGTAATTGAATGATTAAATGTGTAAATCCTCACACACAGAAAGGCGGAACCAAGTTCTGCGATTGAGGTTGTTAATACAAAATGTGAGTTCTGTTGAGCTTGTAGTTTGATTTGTCAGCTGGAGATGAAATGCTTCGATGCACTGTAACGTGTTAAACGTGTTCTCTAAACACATTTACCTGTGCAACAGCTTTGTTTTCCTTCAATCAGGCAATTTACCTGGTCACAAAATGTCTGTTATTACCGAAAATAAAACATGACTGCTGCATATAAAATAAAAATACATTTTTTCTATTTGGTTAAATTTAACAGTTTGACCGAATGCTAAAGCCCAACTGATATGGAAATTTTTTCTATGGCCGATGCCAATATTGGGAGGGAACGGTGACCCCCGATAACAGATATAATGGCTGAAATTTTTTTTAGCTTTGTCCACCTCCAAGAATCTAAGAAAACAGTGAATGGAGCGGGGCTTGTTTATTTAGCGTGACTGTTAGCAACCATGAAGCTAAGCAAATCATATCTGTGCTATATGTAGTCCCACAGTAGGTTTACAAGTGGTGCACTGGTTATAAACAGTCTTCCTAACGTGCATTCACATTTTCTATCCTCCACTATTCATCCTAAAGTTATCAAGCGTGTTGCATAAATATAAATTAAACAAAGAAACGTCCTTCCCTGTTCATTGTTTAAACAGTCATTCACGTATGATGAAGGTCTAATTAGTATTGATTGTAGCAGCATTTATTTTTCTTATAAATCTTATAAATAACACCTTCACATAGTGGATCAACCAGTTTGATGGTGCTCAGGTGGTGTCTGGAGTCCCCCCCCCCCCCCCATGGTTTTTAGACAACCATCCAGATGACCTGACTTAACTTTGTTGTGTTCCTGGATAAAGTTTTACAAGGCAATCGCCTATGCTAGGTTATCTAAATGTTAGCTTGCTAACTGGAGAGGCACATAGCTAATAACAAGCAAATTGGAGGATTGAAGATGGTTTATTATTGTTGAGTTTTATTTATTGTACAGATCAGATAAATAAACTTACCATGCTCTGTTCAGCAAAATACGCTACGCAGTTGCTCCCTGCGTCAGCTGCCCTGAAAGTGAAACCTAAGTGAATGGCTATGACTTGAAAGTCATCTTCATGCGCTCTCTGTTGGATACATTGTACAATTATGGCTGGTGCCTAGCATTTTAGGGGTGAAAATTAGAAATGCTTATATCGACGAATAATGGGACAATAATCACAGATACTGATAGGTTCCCAAAGGCCTATATCAGCCGGGGTCTACCAGATACAACTTATTAATTACTATTAAAAAAAATTCAAAATCTTAATCAAGAGGTGTCGCCTGGTTGCAAATAGCAGGTTTCACAAAGTAAGTTGGAATTGAATGTTGTTTTTAGGTGACCTGAACAAATTTGTTACCAACCAGTAAATTCTGCAGCGCAGACCCTCACAAGTCTGGCTCACACTGTGGGGTTTTCAGCCTTCATAAACCACGGTTACATGCCACACAGGGCAGCTCGAGATGATAAAACCTTCATAGTAACCAGGGTCGCACTGTATTATGTAAGATTTAATAGACTTTATGCCACAGGAGAATTGAGTACATCACAAAGTTCTGACAAAGATTTCTGTCAAACAGTAAAAGAAAATGAAGCTCTCATGTTAACTTATTATTAGTTTTAGACAAGAAATAGAGAGAGGAAGACGAGAAACAAAGGAGTTAGTTGCAGCAAGTTACTGTGACTTTCCAAGAGAATTTCTGACACTGTTCATTATTTGTTGCAGGTTTGTTGTAAGTCTAGAAAACCAATAAATAAATACATAAAATAAATAAAAATGAAGTGCCGGATTTTAATAGAAAAATATTACATTTTTGAGCATCAAATGGACCAATTGCTTGTCAGGCAGCTTAACCTAAAAATTGAATAATTCCAGTCACCAGCTGATTAATCCCAGCACATTCAGTAGATCAGTCCCAGCTCTAATATACTAGAAGTTTTAAAGTATTAGAACTATACAGAAAACAAGTTTTATTCCAGTCTTCAAGCAGTCTGAATTACAGGATAGATTTTAGCAGAAAGGAAAGGTTTTGTTGAGCACTATATTGAATGAGGAGTCAAAGTGAGCAAACGGGTATTGAATGAGTGACTCAGCCCCTTTCTGTCTGTTTGTTCTAGTCTGGCTCAGACAAAAAAAAAACTGTCCCTTTGATGAAAATTTGATCAGTAAGAGTACAGCTGGTACCGGCTGTATGCACCCTACCGGCAGGCTTTTAACGTCCCTCCTGTGCCTCCAGATCACAGCATGTGTTCCCGTCCACTGAGGAAAGAAAGAAATGAAAGATGGTTGGAAGCAAGTAAAGAATGTATGGAATGCTGAACTAACTAAAAGGCTTCCAGTCATCCTACTAATCAAAGCTAAGTGCTTCAAGGAGGGAAGGACAGAGAAAGGACAGACTGCAGGGAGAATAAGAGGTAGCAAGCTAGAGGGGGACAGAAAATGAAGTAGTGCATGAAGGGAGATATCGTATGGGAAAATGAGGGGAGACACCTGAAAGAGGTGTTGATGGATGGAGGCAATGAATTGATGTGAAGAACCAGTGATGGAAAAAGTTCTAGGAAAAGACAATTGAAAAGGGCTTTAATTCGACTCACACACTTCAGTCCTGACACAAAAATCAAGATGGAGTGAAAGACATGAGTTTAAAAACGAGTTAATCTGACATTTGAATCAGAATATGTTATAGAAACGAGTCAACTTTAAAGTAAAAATAATGTTATTCATAAAAAGTTTTCATCATTTCCAACCCCCTTCCTTCTACAATGATTAAAATGTACAAGAATGACGACATTTGACTATCGTGAAACGTAATCCCCGTCTTAAAGTCTATCAGAGTAATGATAGCAGAAATGAGCGTTTGGTTCATCCCTTACATCAGCCCCGATTGAAGCAAAAATACAGTTACTGTGCGACTTTTAAAATGGTTCTCATGGGTTTGTCTGTTGTACACCTGTTGATGCACAATATAGTTTTTTATTTTATTTTTATCAATGGGTTATAAATGATCCATTTCTTAAATATTGCTATAAAAAAGGCAGGGAATGAAAGTATTACCCATGACATGATTGCAGAGTTTACAGGATCATATTTCCCAGCCTCCCAGGGAATGTTTACCCCAAGGTGTTGGAAGAGCGGCACCAAACGTTTGTCAAAACCCCAGGTCCAGAAGGAGCAGTGTGGCTTCTGTCCTGCTTGTGGAGAAGTGGACCAGATCTTCAAGCTGTTGGGGTTCTCAAAGAGGTCATGGAAGTTTGACGGTCAAGTCTGCTTGTGTTTTGTGGTTCTGGGAAAGCTTACAATCAAGTTCCTCAAGGCACTCTGTGGGAGGTGCTGCAGGAGAATGGAGTGCTAGGGTCACCTTTAAGGCCTGCCTGGTCCCTGTACAACCACAGAAAGAGCTGTGTTCTCATCCTAACCTCATTACTGGTGTGGATTGGACTCTGGCAGTACGGTCCCTTGTCTCCAATCCCGTTTGTGGTGTTCATGGATTGGATCTAAAGGCATAGTTCTGGTGAGGAGGGATTTTTGTTTAGAAATCTCAAGGTCTAGTTTTTGAAGATGATGTAGTTTTATTGGTGTCATCAGGCCATGGCCTTCAGCATCCACTGGGGCAGTTTACAGCATAGTGACCCTCCTGTTTAAGGGTTAGCCTTTGTACCAAGCAAAGACTTTCAAATATCGAGCAGTTCCGTGTTCAACTTTCCCCCTCTTAAAATGCTGTTATTGCTAGTATCATTCAGCCCCCTGTGAATAGCAAACAGCCATCAGTGTGCTAATGAGCCATCGTTAGGCTGATGGTCCTTCTTGGCCATGTGAGCAGCTGGTTTTGGTTGTCAGCAGCAAACTGGTTGATCCACTGCGAGAGGGTGGTATTTATGAGACTGAGCTGAATACAGCACCTCAGACTGAGGAAGTCTTTCAGATGAAAGACGAAACGTTTCTACAATTTTTATTATTATTATTTTTTTAATTCCAGAAGACCAGATTTAACTTTTTGAGATCGAGCAGTCTTGTTCAGAAGTGATTATAGCATGAAGTGGGAGTACTGACAGATCTGGACCTCATTTTCAGTAGTGATGGTGCTGCTCTAGTTTGTCATGGTGACACAAAAAAGCTGAGCTGAAAGGCAAAGCTCTCAGTTTACTGTTCTACCTTCCAGCCCTGGCCATGAGGTAAGAATCATGACTGAAAGAAAAGGATTCTGGATACAATCGGCTGAAATGAGCTTCCTCTGTAGGGTGGCCATGCTCAGACTGAGAGATCAGGTGAGGAACTCTGTCATCTGGTGGGGGAGCTCATAGTCGAGCCACTGTTCCTCTGAGTCAGAATGAGTCAGCTGAGGTTAAACAGGCCACTATTAGGATGACTACTTGGGGCTCCCTCTAGAGCAGGGGTGCCCCATAGGTCGATCGCGATCTACCAGTCAGTCGGAAAGGTATTATGGGTAGATTGCATGGCTTTGAAAAAATAAATGTCAACCTATCATCCATCCTCACTACGAACTTTGTCACTTGATTGACATACTGGGCTGCCAGTCTGAGGCCCCATTTACACGACATGAAACCGCAGCCTTGTGGCCACCGTTGGGCCTCCGTTCGACTGTTATTACATTTTGGTGTTTTGAAGAATAAGTTGCTGTCCCTCCAACCACCGGACCTCCCGCACAAATCTGTCTGACCAGTTTGGGTTGGCACAGTCCGTTGCGTCTATGAATGTCAGCGCTGCGAGCTGTAGAAATTAGCTGAACAAAAAGGCTCTTCTTGCCAGGCCTTGATTCATTCCCTGAAAGGTTTTATTATTGGTGATTGATCAGAAAGCTGGGGAAACCGGGTAGTCTGGCTCAGGATAGCGCAGCATGTCACTGCCAATTCCTTCACTACTTTATCACACTTCATTAAGATAACTTTTCCCAAGTATACTCACAAATCTCAGCAACAGATTTTGCAGATTTTCTTTGCAGAAAAGAAAGCGTGTTTATTTTCATGCTCAGTCTTTATGTGTCAATGATGTAATTACTGATTGTATTGATTCTAATAGGTTGTGAGTGGACAGCAGTAAGGGTCCTTTTTAACTTTCAACTTAATTTAGATTCAGACACACTCACATTTTGTTTTCCCACCTACTTCTTGAACCACAACTTCTCAATCAGATTAAGGTCTTTGAAGTTTCTTGGTCATGGGCCCAAAATTTTGACACATTGTTCCTTGAGCCACGTAGTTATCATTTTTGTCTTATAGCACAATGCTCCATCATTTGGGAAAAGGCATTGTTTATCACCTTATTGGTCTAAAGTGATTGAGAGAAGCAGCAGTCTAATTTCTGGTTTCTTTTACAGAGTCTTTGTTTGTCCTTGATATATTTTTAGAGAGAAGTGCCTTCTTTGCTGCCCTTTATCATTCCAAAAGTCTTTGCTTCACTATGTGTGCAGATGAACTCTCACACCTGCCTGCTGGTGGTACCCCAATCCTGTATCTGAATCAGCTTTAGTTAATGGTCTTGGCGTTTGCTGGACTTTCAAGAGGATCACTGAAGTGATGTCAGCAGGTCTTATGGTGGGAGGCTTGAAATACATTGGAATGAGTTTTTGGGACAGAGTTCATTTTTTTTTTGTAAAGAGGAACTTTATCTGATCACTTTTCACATTTTCAGTTAATGAAAATTGCCCTTATTAAAACTGAAACGGAAAACTTTGTGACTGGTAATATTAGTGTCATTCTCAAAATTTTTGGCCACATCTAGTTTCCGACTTGTGTGTAGGTTTCTTGTTTTGTGTCTGTCGTGTCAAACTAGGGCTGGACGATATGACCAAAACTGTTATCACGATATATTTCTTAATTTCGGTCGATAACGATATAATTCCGATATCGATATAAACAATTTAAAAGCCTCAGAACAACTGTACAAACTACAAATAAATTAATGGTCACCTTTTATTTGTAATTAGCCTTCAAAAAACTTTGAAATCACTGTCAAATAAACATAAAACTGTCAACTTTGTCAATATCAATAGTTTTAACTTTAAACAACATGACTTAACCCAAACAGCCAACTGGTTTCTCTTTTGATACAGCTGGGGGTGTTTCAGGGACACGTTGGCTCAACTTTATTGTGCTTCATCTTCTGACTCTCATCATATTCTATTAAGCGAAACAAGTTAGATGTTCCCACCTCTAGTTGGAACGACTCTCCGTCACATTTTGCAGCACGCCGTTTATCAGATCTTAGAAAGCCGAACCACTTCCACACCGCCGAATTAGTCTTTCCTCTCTTATCAATTATGTCATCTGCTTTCTCTTCACTTGTGAAAGCTTCTTCAGTCACATTCTCACGGTCATGGGAACTCATTTCGAAGCGAAAACTTAACGCGCGCTGTAGATTAGCCTAACCTGCTAACGCTAACGCCTTCTGGGCTCGAGCTCTGCGTGACTTCTACGTCACCACGCACTTACGTATTTGTGTTCCAGCTTTTTCTGTTCGGGTTGAAACTGAAGCGGCCGCTTCAACCCGAACAGAAAAAGAAATGCGTCAGTGAAACGATGTAATCGTATCGAAATATCGAAAATGTGCTTAAAACCCATATCACCATTGTTGAATAAAAGTATATTGCGACATACAGTGTATCGATATCGAGTTATTGTCCAGCCCTATGTCACACTGTAACTGGGCAGGTCAAAGTTTAGATGAAGCATGCTGTGAACAGCCTTGCAGCTGTTGCTGTCTGGCTTGAAACTTGTTTTAGAATGAGGAGGAGTGCAGCTGTAAGATGTAGGAAAACACGTTGACGTGTAAATCAGTGCAATTTCACATTTGTCTCCTTTTTTAAAGCCTATTGTTGAATGATATTGGATTATTTGTCACATCACCTTGACAAGTATTCAGACAAGAGCTGCAATGAAACTATGACAGACGCCTTGTCACGTCTCGGTTGAGCTGAGTTTTGTTCCAGTAACGTGACCGACACGTGCATGCTCAAAGAGGTGACCAAGACAATCAGTAGTGATGGGCCCCACTCCGATGGTGTGACGTCTAATCAGACAATCAAGTGTTACATACACGAGCACAGGCCTGTGTTTACCTCCTCCACTTCAGTGTGCCGACAACAAACGGCTGCAGTCATATCTTTGCATTCCACTTCACATTTCACTCAATTTTTGTGTTTTATTGTTTTTTAAAGCTGCTTTACTGAGAATAAATGTAGGTGCAGTTGTAACTTTGATAAATCCTGTGTAGTTCTCATAAATCTGAAGATATTGTGCGTTTTCTTTAAAGTAACATTTTCATGCTGCTCTACAAAATTGTTTCTGTAGTCGTGTGCAAGAACTTACTGACTATTGCTTCACTGAGCAGTTTATTAAAAATTTAATTTTTTTGTCTTTATTTCCTAATTAACCATCATGGTGGGTTTCTCCAAGAGTCAGAAGGAAGTTGTGTGTTTATACACTCGGAGTTAATTCAGAATGTTTTGTGTGCTTAACTCTGTAGATTTTATCTCAAGTGCTACACGGAGAGATAACTGAAACCGTTAGTGTAAATCTAATCAACTAACAGATAAGTGGATTTATTTTTGGACGGATGAACAGCAAACTATCTGCATAAGATAAAAAAAATATTGGTAAATAACGTTCTGCACAAGCACAAGCTGTATTATTGCAATAGTTCCACAGATGAATCTGTAAACTAAAATTTCAAGCTACCAGTAACTTATCTGCTTTAATGATGCCTTATTAGGCGTAAAGCAGTGTTCCTACTAAAATATTTATGAATTTGAGAGTTTTACTCATGCGTATTTATTTCTACAACCTACTATGGACTCAATACATGCAAGAAGAAAAGTGCAGAGTTAAAAAAAATAACTTCGATGCTACATATGACTCGAATCTAACAAGTCTGACAGAAATACATGTCACCTGCCACCTTTTCTGCCAAAGTTTGAGACTCTAAAATCATCTTAGGTTGAGGAGTGATAGAGTTTTAGCTGTTGGTCAAACCTTGTTAACGAGTTATTTACAAGCTAATGTAATGTCGCACGGTCAAATGAAATGTGTTGACGCTCAGAGGACGTGTTGAGTATGACTCTCGGCTACTACCACAACAAACTTTTGCTCACTCTCGCTGGTCATTTTTGTTTTTAGCTAAAGTGAACTTACTGTAGTGGCCATCTTGAATAAGATCGAGTCCTAAAGTTGGTCAGTTGTAGATGCTCTTCTATTAATTACTTTCTGAGAGTTTCATTAGAATTTGTCCAGTCATCCATGACATTTTGCAGACGGGGTTGACGCTTGTCAACACTACCAAAGTTTTTTCAAGCAAAGATGTTGTACAATGTGTAGTGCTTGGATTATGTGTTATGAACGACCCTCAGCTACTACCAGACCCAATGTCAACTCATTTATAAAACTGACAGCGGTATAGCAGTTTATATGATGGATAATGTCAAATAGCTATGGTGGACATGTTGAATAGGCTTAACTCCAAAACCATTATCGGTTCTACACCTAATGAGTACCGTATTTTCCACCCTAAAAGTCGCATCAGTCCAAATATGACTAATAAAGTGGAAAAATCCATAAATACGTCGCATCTATTATCCATCACCTCTCACGCGTCACCGCCGACAACCCGGAAATGCGGGTCAGTGTTGTGCCAAAAATCGATTGGCTGCCAAATGGCGACTGCGGGAGCGTGCACAAGAGGACTTTAACAAGATTAACACTTAACAACTATTTGTTTGATCAAAATTATAGTAAATGTGTGTCTCAGTCGAACTTTTCCTTAATAAATGCACTTTGACAGTCAGATCAGCTGCATTTTCAGAAACTGATATGCAGAAACATGATTACGCAGAGGGTGACTCGCGGTCCATTTCTTCAAAACTTCACAACATAAGCACCTAAAACAATTATTTGTTTACTTGACATTATAGCAAAGGTGTGTCTCAGTCTAACTTTTACTTAATAAATGCACTTTAATGGTCAAATTAGCTGCATTTCACCAGGGCAGCGCAGTAAAATGAAGCTGATTTGACGGTTACTCCAGGCAAACAATGGTGGCAGGCTGTGGCAAGCCGATTGTGTCATTAATAGCCGCTTTTACCAATTACATAATACAATGGCATGCCGTACTGTTCGAGTGCCATCTAGCAGCTGAAAATGGTAGTGTTCAATATTTTCAGTAAGAATGAATGAAAATAGTCAGATCTCAGCCAAAAATTTGTTCAAAAATATGGAAAAAAAATATCAAAAATATGTCGCTTTGGCGTATAAGTCACAGGGAATGTTAATTATGCAAAAAATCGTGACTTATAGGGCGAAAAATCTGAAACGTAAGATATTTTGCTGGAACAACAAACAAAAAAACATACATATAAAAGTAATAACATTATCGCCCTTTCTCCTTCGGTGGCAGACGGTTAATATTTTGTTTTCCTTGCATCGTTTTAAATCGCTGTCATCTGTTGAACAACAGTTAATGGTATTCCACCCCCACTGGTCTTTGTAAACGTGCGAGTTTGAATCAGGACAGACGGACTCGCCCTCTTCCACTGACAGGGACTCTGACTGACACAAAGCCACACTCGGTGTAATCCCATGGTGACCTCTTGCTGCACAGGTCAGCTTGACAACCTGCACTATTGATCAATGACATTTGTGGCGCACGCACACACACACAGAGCGGTGCAGTGTGTTGAGTGCAGCCAACGGACAGCTTCTATCTGCGATCCTCAGGAAATCCATTTCACTCAGTGAGAAAATTGGCTTTGCTTGAGGGACGGAGGGAGAAAAACAGCCACGCCATCCCATTCCCCTTATGGTCGCGTCTGCTTTTTTCTCCTGCTGCATTCAAGTAAAGCCCCTTACATATCCGCACAGAGTCTCACACACACATGCACACGTAAAGGTTATTTACCAACCGTGGAGAATGAATTTTTCTGGATATCTATCTTAATCCCTTTTTTAGACTGGTTTAATCTGTGCCGAGGAAAGGGAGCGGGGCTGCAGATGAAAAGAGAGGGTTTGAGGACGGAATGGGAAAGCACAGTGTTTAACAAATACAGCATCATGCTCACTGAACAGGAAGTCTGCGTTATTGGAGTCATCTATTTGACAATTACACTTTGATACACAGGTTTGGTGTTGTCCAAATATAGATACAGTTACAGTAAATATAAAAAAAAATACCCAGGTTGCCCTATTTTTTTCACAACAGTTCCACTTCACTTCAAACTCGAGATCTGGGAGCTCGAGGGTTCTGTGCAGCATCTTAGGTGTTCCTAGAACTGAACTCTTCTGGACAGAGATCTCTGGGGTTGTTCCTGGGATCTGTTGGAGCCACTCTTCCTGTTTGTTGGTAACAGCAGTGAGTGCTCAAATGAGCACTGGGACCACTGAGGCCTTGACTCCACAACTTCTGTTTCCTCTTTGAGCCCTTGGTGTTTCTCCAGCTTATCGTGCTCCTTCTTCCTGATGTTAGTCTCTTAATGCTCTGTTTGTATTATAATGCTGACCCTGAATATACATCAAAAGTTGTTTAAAGTTTTAGTAACCTTTATAGGTTACTTCCATGTGCATAAGCTTTAGATCTGAAAGATCCCAACTAATGGGCCTATATGTTTATCTTTGAAGCTATCGTTGAGTAAAAAGTTTTGTTTGCTTTTAAAAAAAACTTTAAAGAGAAATATTAGGAAATGGAAACTGAGTTTTAAAGAACCTAAAAGTTTTGGGGATCAAATGGTTTATTTGAAACGTGATGTTTTTTTCTTTAGGGATACACGATATTGGATTTTTGGCCGATATCCGATATGTTAAAACTTATTTGGTCGATAACCGATACCGATTTTTATATATGCTTCCCTTTGTCAGAACATAGCCCCTTTCTCTTATTTAGGCTTATTTGCTACAAAAACTGTGTAAGAGCTGGTGACATATATTCCGTAACAGCCATATGCATAGCACTTTAACTTATATTAAATGAAAAGTGTTAAATGTTATTTATTAGCATTAGTCACCTGCGATGTTGTCTCACTTGTGGAGGCTTGTTCCAGGTTCCTATAGCTGCAGTGTGGGATCCTCTGCACTCCTGTGCATGGAGGACAGCCTTTTTAAGATCAAAGTTTTGTCTATCCATTGTGCCATAAGACTAATCATGCTAACGGGGCTAACATGACGTCCAAATGTCTGTGGTAAAACTCACCCAAGTGCTATCGGCTGTTAGCTTCGTAAAGACGTCAGAAACGACGGCTTGTAACTCGGGTAAGATTACGTTAGAAAAATATCTCAGACTGTGGACGATGTAGCGAGGCTCAACATAGTCCAAAAGTCTTCAGAGTCCAACATCCTCAACGAAAAAAACTTCCACACCACCGACATTTTGAATTTTCCTCTCCGCCGTGAGATCAAGTGGGCGTGCGTGACATAATCACGTTGTGCTGCCGCTGCAGGCGTCCTCGTCACTGGGTTGTCATACACAAACAGCGTCTTTTATATCTGTGAGTTATTTTGATGGAATATCCGATATTGAACTTTAACGCTAATATCAGCCGATACCATGCAGATAATATCGTGCATCCCTATTTTTCTTAATAACTTTATTTGGCGTCTTTATGGTTAGATTTCTTTACATTCATTGGGTTCTGGTATAAATTAGGTGTTGTTCACAGATGTTCTTCTTTCTTTTTGTCCTGTAATGTGTTTATTCCAGATCTTCACAGCTCATTCTGGTTGTTCATTCATTCTCGCTAAATATGAAATAAAAGAAAACTCTAGTAATTTATTTTTTTAATACTAGAACGGAAGCACAAATAAATAACATTGTATTAGATACCAGAGAGGATAATGACATCGAGCTGTTTAAGGCAACTCGGTAATGGTGAAAACTGTTGGGGTCTCCACTTATGGAGCAATTTTGGGGGACTTTGCTGTATTTTTTTTAATTGATTAACACACACACACACACAATGTGAATCTAGTGGCGTCACAATTTATTTGCAATTCAGAAGGCTGCAGTGTGATTTTAACACTATTGATGCAGTTTGATTGTCTTGAAACTTGAGTTAATCTTATTTTACTCAAGTAAACACTGATTTCCAACAACAACAAGCTCAGTTTTTCTTGTTGTAAGATCTCCGACTCAAGAAGTCTTTTGGACAAAAGACGAAACATTTCAGTAAACAAGAATCCGTCCAGAGGACCTGGCTTAATCTTATTAAATTTTTCTATCTGGATTATTGAGCATGCAGCAGGACATAAACACTTATTTATATATTTTCATGCCTATTAAAGGGTGTACATGTCACACATGTCAAAAACCCTAGAAACCAACAGTAAGAATAGATATTAATTTAAAACACCATAGAAAGCTAATATGGTTAGCATCTTGTTTAGCATTGAAAAGTAAAACAAATCAAGCATTTCAGAATCATTAGATGGATAGATAGATAGATGGATGGATAGATGGATGGATGGATGGAGGGACGGACGGATGGATGGATGGATGGAGGGACGGACGGATGGATGGATGGATAGACGGACGGGTAGACAGACGGGTAGACAGACGGGTAGACAGACGGGTAGACAGACGGGTAGACAGACGGGTAGACAGACAGATGGTTGGATAGATGTTTTAGATGGACAGATAGATGGATACACACATACATACATACAGTATATACATGCCAGTACTTGCGTAGTTACCTTCTTTCTTACTTTATTAGTTACTTCTTTCCTTCCTTAATTTCTTTATTAATCCCAGGGGGGAAATTTGAGACATCCAACTAGCATTTTCTAATTATCCAGAAAATTACATATGAAATAATCAAAAAAGAAGCAGAATACACAGATTTGAAAAAGACAATATGCATAAAGTGGTAGGGAGTACTACATTCATGATTGATGATTACTATAGACACTCTTGGTGTAAGTTCAGCTATTTACAGACGTATATATATTTCAGGGTTCAGCAAAGGACAAATGAACAAGATGTGAAAACGTAGAGCTTTTCTCCAACATGTTTCTACTAGAGGAAGCTACGGTAACTCTGCTAGGACAAACGGCTCTGAGCAACAAATGCTCTGCCGACTCTGAAAGAGGTAAGACAGGCTAACGTCAGTCAAATTGTTTAACATTTACTGATTTGAACAACCGACCCCACGGGCAGCAAACAACCTGCTGTACCTGAGCCACAGCATTTTTTTCAGTTTTAACAATCAGATTTAAGAGGATTAGCTCACCGAGAAGACAACTCGAGTATTCACAGTATTATCTTATGCACACATCTACACACTGCCAGGTTTTAACTACCAGAACGGTTTGTGTTTAGAACCCTGACTTGTCTTCAGTTGTGTCCAGCTTGTGGCAGTGCTCCTGCAGTGGATCATTAATACTCTGTTATCCATTAGGTTTCAAAAACGCACACAATCTCTCAGAGCAGCGGGCTGCTTTACTGTGAGAAAATTGGTTTGATCCAAAGGGTCGCACATGGACTAAATCTTTTCTGTTTCCTATGGGTCAGGAAAAAAAACCTGTTATCAGCTCTTTTGCGTGCGTGTGTACCTAAAAGCACGCATGTAATTCACCCAGTTGTGAGGCATGATTTCTAACAAGTTCTCCCACCATCAGAGGAGGAACCAAACTGTCTTCACTTTGAGTAATTTATCATCTACACTGGACTTAATTTCATCCTCACTCCCCTTATGTTGTCTTTTATTTAAAAAAAAAAAACTGGGCTTGTTTTCATACTTCAAGAAGTTTGCGGTTTAGTTTTTTTCACCATTCAAATATTTGGCGTCAAACTCATCTATGTTGGTTAAAAAGCAGGAACATGTGTGGACAGAACAGGTTTACTATTAATAATTTAT
Organism: Nematolebias whitei; assembly: GCF_014905685.2. Classification (NCBI taxonomy): domain Eukaryota; kingdom Metazoa; phylum Chordata; class Actinopteri; order Cyprinodontiformes; family Rivulidae; genus Nematolebias; species Nematolebias whitei. Next base: position 44,568,251 of record NC_056509.1, read on the forward strand.
CCTTTAGTTTATGTTCCTCCAGTCATCTCTTCCTTTCACACAGGACTACTTTATTCAGTACACCTGTAGACCCTAAAAGAAAGTAATGACCATAGAAGATTATAATACATTTTAATAAATAATGTATCTGTCAGGGAAAGTTGTAAAATCCTAAGTCTTATCTTTCAAAAGCTTCTATAATTAATAAAAATAATTAAAAAAACAGGAATGCCTTTACGTTTGGAGCATCATTGGTAAACGTCCTGCTGGTAAAAGTTAGTTCAGGTCTGCATCAAACCGCACTTAATCCCAGGAAACCACTTTCTCTTTTGTGAAAAACAAGTGCATTAATGGTGGCGGGTGATGATGCTTTTGCCTCTCTTTCCAAAACATCTCCTGGACCAGTGGAGAAGTTTTATTAAAAGTTTCAGAAAGTAGCTCTCAAATGTACACAAGTGAAACATGTTTTGACCTAAAGATTGGTGTGGTAGTAGCTTAGAGTCATTCACAACACAAACTGAGTGTGAAATTCTCGGTCCATTCTTGGTTCGCTTCTCTTTTATTTATACCTGCTTCCACTAGGTTCTATGTTTCGTAAACACGGCCTACCTCTTCATTTTTACGCCGATGACTGTCAAATTTACTTCCCTCTGAAGCACGTTGGTGCACGTGCTATCCAACGTCTTCTTGACTGCCTGATTGACATCAGGGACTGGATGGCTTTAATTTTTTTCAATTTTATTGAGGAAAAAGATAGAAGTCATGTTTACACTTAATGGTACGATCAAGAACCACTGGATCGACCTTTCCTCTCTAGCCTCGTTAGAGAAACAAGTTGTCACTAATCTGGGAGTGAAAATGGACCCTTCCATGAAAGTAAACAGTCACGTAAAAGTAATATTGAGACAGTAGTACATGCTTTCCTAAGATCCAGGCTTGATTACTTGATTACCAAAAACATGCATGTTAGGCTGCCTTCAGGCCTCCCTTGCAAATGAAATCTGTGATCTCAGTGGGATTTGCCTGGTTAAATAAAGGTTAATAAACTACTGCAATGTGCTTCTTTTTGGAATCAGTCAGACCTCCATTGCACAATTACAACTGGTTCAAGATGCTGCAGCCTGATTTTTAACTGGTACGGGCGAAAGAGAGCACATTACACCAGTTCTGGCCTCCCTTCAGTGGCTCCCGGTTCACTTCCTAAATTTAAAATCCTTCTGTATGTTTTTAAATCTCTGAATAGCTCTGCCCCTCTTATCTCGCTGATCTGCTGCAGCCATATGTCCCACATCGCTCTCTGAGGTCAGCAGACCAGATGCTTTTATTGGTTCCAGGAACTCGTTTTAAACTCGGAGGTGACAGAACCTTCTCTGTTGCAGATCCAAGACTGTGGAATGAGTTTCCACTGCATGTCAGGCAGACTCCTCACCGTTTTTAGGTCTCATTTAAGAACTCACTTTTATTCCCCGATTTTTGACACCGTGTGAGTTGATTTTAACTCGTTTGTATTCTACAATGTTAGTCATTTAGTTCTTATCTTTACCTCTGTGGATCTATGTATTTTACCTGTGTACAGCACTTTGGTTGGCCTTGTTGGTGTTTTAAGTGCTTTATAAATAAAGTGGTATGGTATGAAATTTTGCAAAATTGCGCAATATTTGTTTTGACCAAAAAGACTACAACTTTGTCAAAACGGATGATAGTCTAAGAATCAGGCGCAAAAGACGATGGGTGATGTGCATTTCTTCAAGAAACGCTGACCTTTAACTTGTTACATGGGCTGAAAACAAACAAACAAACAAATCAGTGTCTGCAATCGACTTCCCTGATTTCTGAAGATCGGACCTAATCAGCCGACCTCTTGTTAGAAGTGCGGCTGAAGTTCAACCCACTGATGGCGTTTTTTTCACAAAATGTTCTTCTCTGATTTGAAGGACGACGAATCAAGCTAATGATACTTTCTCTTCTAACGTAATTTGAATCTGAATTTGTTTCCTGATGAGCTTAAAAGTTAAAAACAATGTTTTTGCAGGAAAACAAGAAACCAGGCAGAAACTCTTAACAGGCATTATAAAATATAAATACATTTTAAAATCAATGTGTTCTGCTGGCATCAGACTCAGCACAAAACAATAAACTGATAAGACTCACCTGCCAACAGTGAGTTTTAATCTGTGCATCTTTACTCTGGTGATTCTGCTTATGCTTCATTTAACACCCACACACACACAAATAAATCTCCCTTATGTCTTCAGTGTTTGTATTTAGGCTTCAAAACAGCAAACAGAAGAAATCTCTGCTGCATTATCGGATGCGGCGCTATTTATTATCCAGTTCATAAACCTAAAAATGTCACTTTTATCATCCCAAAAAGTCAACATTTCTTACTGTTGCATTTATTATTCGTAAATGTTGCAGAATCTCTGCTGTAGCGCGTCGAGGCGACACCGGGACCGGCTGGGAGCAGACATTTTATAAACCTAACAGTCTGTTATCGCAGCGCTCCAGTCCTTCTGAAATCAGAAGAGGATATTTTTCAGCTACAAAATAAAATATGTGCTGTTAAGGATTAAGGCAGGGTCGGTCTTTCTGTAAAATACTGTCCAACATTAAAGCAGCACCTGAAATTGAAGGGGGACGTCTGCTGTAGGTGATAAAATGACACGAGCAGAGCGTTAACAGTCCTGCAAGCTGTTTTTATGTCCCTCTGATGCATCATTCAGGTCAAACGGCAGAAACCCCGCCACTTCTTGGAGCACGTTTGCAGTCTAGGTTTAAAGTTTAATTATTTAACCCAAAACCTAACTCTTTTCCACTTCTAGTGCTTCCTTCTTGGTTTTTATTTTTTTTATTCTAAACCCGTTTTGTTCTCGTCATTAATTCCAGGATATTAAAGTTCTTAGTTTGTCTTGGGTAAGATTTACTGTTCCCTGTAGACATTTTTATTGAGCCTACAGCAATTTGCACAAAACCAACTTGACAAAAATGTGTCCCTTTTGAGGACCCATAGTTAAAAATTATGATATGACAAGTTTATAGTTTCTTCAATAGTCAAATTATTCTTATTTGTTTAGCACAATGAAAGCACCACTCATCATTTGGAGAGAGAAAGCATTATTATTGTTTTATTGTAAAAATTATATTCACAAGTCTAATTACCAGGAGACTGTTTGGTAGAAAATTCAGACTTTGTGACTTTAGAAGGGAGAACATCAAAGCTTGAAGTGTATTTTCTGTCTTAAAATCCTGAGATGCATTCATGTTATCTATTGCTGCTTTAGAAGAATGACAGAATATCTTAACATCAAACCACACCAATTATTAATTATGCTCTATAATTAAGGTGCATCATATTGTGTTATGTCAAGAAACTTTCTGAACTGGATCCATTAGGACTGCCCCAGTCTTTCCTTGAATGCCTATCGCCCGCTCCCTTTCATGACAATGTTAAACTGAAGTCATCTTCTGATGAGAAATTATGGTTATGTGCATGATTTCATATGGCTAAGGCTGAAGGTTTTTAATGATGATGTTGAAGCTTTGGATGCTAAGGACTACTGTGCTGCACTTTACTTGGACTTGTCTAAAGCTTCTGACACTGTGAACCACAAGGTCTTATGCCATAAGCTTTCAGAAATGGGTTCTCAGATCACACTATGGGTTGGTTCTCTATTTATCTCTCAGATCGAAGGCAAAGCGTTCAACATAACGGGACTTCTTGTTAACAATGGTGTACCACAAGGCTTAGTCTTAGGACCCACCCTCTTCACTTCACAATCTACATAAGTAATATAGGTCAGACCATTCCTGATGCATTGTTACATTTCTGTGCCAACGTTACAGTTGTTTATTGTCGAGCTAGAACAGTTGCTAAGGTTTTCCAGCTTGTACGGTCTGCATTTGACATCAGAGTCAGATTTGTTCCATCTCAAACTGGTGCTAAATGCTGATAAAAACCAAAGGGATGTTGTTTTCAAACAGGAAGTTGTTACCAGCTGTCAGTCCTTCTATTTTATCTACGAATGGTGCTCCTATTGAGTTTGTCGATTCTTACAAATACTTTGGTATTTTGGTTGATTCACTTTTAAGCCTCATGTTGAAAACTTGGTAAAGAAACTGAAAGTTAAACTGGGTTTCTTTTTCAGAAACAGATCCTGTCTAACTCTGAATGGTAGGAAACGCCTTGTAACTGTGACTTTCCTTCCCTCCATTGATTATGATGGCATTTTTTACACAAATCCACCTACAAGCACCCTTCAGATGTTGGATGCTGTCCATCATGGTGCACTAAGATTCATAACTGGCTGTAACTATCGTACCCACCACTGCACCCAGTATTCACTGGTTAACTGGACATCATTAACTTCACGCAGACTCTCTCACTGGTACATTTTCATCTTTAAATCACTTCTTGGTCTGCTGCCTTCATACATCTCCTTCTATACGTCACGGCATCAGTGCAGCTACAGCGTGCGCTCTCAGGACATCATTACCTGCAGCGTCCCCTCAGTGCGGACTGAATTTGGCAAAAGGTCCTTCTCCTACTCCACTTGTTTCCTGGAATATCTTGCAAAAAGATCTGAAGCTCTCGACCTTGACCTCTAAGGGATTTTAAACAACTGTTAAGTTCATGGCAAAAATCAACGCAGACATGTTCCTGTGTTTAGTTTCTTACACCGTTTTATAATGTAGCTTGTTTTTTTTATTTTGTTTCATATCGATTTATTTAATTTTCATTTTAAATGCATTTCCTATGATTGTCTGTTGTTGTGCGTACCTCATCTGTGTTCTTTGTTTAAAACGGGTCTCTCTTGTAAACGAGTCCTCGTGACTCAATGAGACTAACCTGTATGAATAAAGGTTGATTACCTGCGGTGGCCATTTCAAATGTTGATTCACCTTCAAGGATAACTTTGAGAGCTTTGTTGTAATCAGCCCAAAGGTTTTTGATATATTTTAATTGGTAATTGTAGCAGTTTATGCTGAAGTTTAAAGCAAAGTTGTCACACTGTGTAGTGCTTCAAGCGTGAGTTGGGAATGACTCTCAGCTACTACCATGCCAAATGTTAGTCAAAAATCTGTACATTTGGCTTAGTTATAGTTATTTTTGGGTCTAAAGCTGATCAGCCTTGGTGGCCATCTTGAACTGGATTAACTCCAAATGAATTATTCCTGAAAGTTTCTGTACAATCTGTCCAGGTTCTTGAGATGTTTTGCTGTTGCTACCAACATGTTTTCCTGCTCTTCTGTTGGCAGATGAAAATAAGACTTTCCATTTACGTATAAAATGTAACGTCTAATGATGCACAAGCATGTTGCTCTGTCCCTGGGGTTGCTGTGTGGCAGATCTGCAGCAGGTTATTGTTAGACGCCCTGAAATGTCCCTGGAGTTCACGTCTGCTGCTTTGTTTCTTCTCGTCATCCGGCCTGAAGGGAGCCAGCTGCTTCGTTGGACCTTATCTCTTCCCCTGCAAGGAAGATAAGGCAAGAAAACTATTTGCCTTGTTAATATACCCCTGCGCGTGCACACATGCACACGCTTGCCTCTTTGAGTGACAGGGAAAGCAGACAGAGTCTCCCTCGTCGCTCTCGCATTTAAGTATTATCAAATCGAGGCGCTATCTAATCACAGATTAGCCGCTGACTCTGACATGCCTATTGTTCTGCCTTTTCTCACCACTCCTGTCTGCGGTTTGTTTGCCTGTCAGTCATTCTGGTCTTTTTGTCTTATTTTTAAGGGTTCTCTCTCTCTCTCTCTTTGTCTTTCTATTGTGTGTTAAATGTACATCGAATGGAGACTAAATGTGTTTAATTTAGGACCCAGAATGGTTGGTTTTAATAATCTGAGCTGTAGGGTTACAGCTGTAGGGGGGAGGGCATTTTTAGGGTGGCCATCTCAGTCTGGACCGAAGACCATTTTCACACCAATCTAATTAACAAACTTAGACTGTCGGGGCACAGAGCGGCTCGTGGCGGAACTCGTTTAGACCCTTCCTGAAGGCCTTTGTCCTCGTTTCCAAACAGCCTTTGATTAAAAAGCTATTGACCCGAGCATTTGCACTTTTCCCCGCACAGACTCTGAAATACCAAGCGTTTCAGCAATGTGCGCTAATTTTTTAAATTACAGCTCCGGCAAGCGTGGTGCACCTAAATGTGGAATTAGAGCGCAGCGGGCCTTTGCTGTGCTCAGTGGTGTGAAAAGAGCACGGGTGTCTTCAGGTGAGGCTGCAGGGCTGCACACACATCATCCTGCATCTCTGAGGAAAGCTAAGGACACCACGAGCTGACGAAGAGCGGGGCTTGTCTGGTCATTAGTTGTTTTCAGCGTGGTCTACAGTGAGTTTCAAAACAAATGCGTATTCTAACAAAACATAGATTACATTATCAAAAGTTCTCAGTTCTTCTCCAAAAGCCATTTGAAAATTCATAAATCAGCGACAAATTTCATAATTTACCACTTATTCAAGCCACTTACTGCCCACCACTAAAGGCCAAAGGGTGATGATGTGTTTTTTATGTGTCATTGTATGCTGCGTTAACAAAATATCTCACGAACCACTGGATTATTGTAAGGAAGCTGTCAGGTCGTAAACACTGACTGGACCTCTGCAGCTGATTAACTTCCAGAGTCAGCCCCATTAAAGATGGCTGCCGCAGCTAAGGGGTTTAAAAGACACAAAAAAAGAGCAATAACTGTCAGTTTTATGGCTTTTGAGCTAATATTTGGAGTGGTAGTAGCTGAGTCATCCCTAACACATGCTCTGAGCTCTGCCAGATGTTGTGAGGTCCCACATGAGTTTATTCCAGATGTGAGCCGTCTGCTGGTGTCGTTTCCACAACTCTTGAGTGTCTGTGCAGCAGCTGGAGGCACTTGTGGACTAGGATGGTTTTTAGAGCTTTTAAGAGCCGGTCTGTCTGTTTGTAGTTTGGTTTGTATCTGTCACCAAACTGTTGAGATCTCACTGTTTTTTTATTAATTTCTTTTTTTTTATTGCATCACACGCAGTAATTTGAAAGAATTCAATGAACACATCTTGGTTCTCTGCTCAGCTCGTCTCTGGGTTTCACCTTCAAATGTTTTTAGTTTTTGTATTTTCTCCGTTGCTGTTTTAGTTAAACTCAAATAAACAACAATACTACTCATATAAGTCACTCGACGTGCTCTCTGCGACCTTCTGGGTTTAAAACGATTTACGTCAAAACTCGGAATTATTGTGACACTGAAGTTGAAATTTTTCTGATATGTTTTAAATTTTCTCAGGTGTGTCTTCTTTTTGCAAAACAATTTAAAGTATGATTGTTATTACTGTTGGGTAGAGTTGGTGCATCAAATCAAATAATAGAATTAATTAATTAATTAAAGCGTGATATAAATAGTATTTTATGGGTAGAGTTGGTGCATAAAATCTAATGTTACATACTGTTTATATCACTCTTTTTTAAAATTTTACTTATTTAATTATTTTGGCCATAAATCAAATTAATGTGGCTTTAATTCATAATGTTTGCAAGTTTGATTCTGGTTTAGTTGGATTTGTTCAACTCCAGAACAAAAGTTTGACAATGGACAGGTAACCTGTTAACCTCAATCTAATATAATTTATTTCACTTTTTAACACACAATTCATTTAAGCAATGCCTGCAATTTATATCTGCCACACTTAGTCTCCAAACCACCCAGTTATTTAGTCATGGTTCGGTTTGTTGGACGTCCTGCTTAGTTTCCTCACAGGATAAATCCGTGTCGACCCTGAACCATCCTTGTTCCTCTGGCTTGCCGTACTTCAAAGGTTTACTCCAGGGGGCCAAATATTGTGCAGGAAGGCGTGGAAGCCCCTGTCGCTGGTTAAGCAGTTTGTTTGCTTTACCGGGGGTGGGGGGGTCATATCAGACTCTTTGTGGTCTTTAGCCTTCTTGAACTGTTTGAATGAATGTTTGACATTTTCCTTCAGATGAAAGCCGTCCAGGGTTACAGCCCGGCTTGTTGGCAGCGACCCTCCACAGGGAGGCCTGAACGCTGCTGCAGCCTCTTTCATCACTCACTCGTCCAGTCTGCGTCGAGTGTGTTTCTCAGGAAGCATATTGTCGTGAAATATTTATCAGCAGCATCATTTACTGCCATCTGTATTTGTTGATTAGCCTTCCTGATAACTCCTGAAGTGGCTGTTTTTTTACAGTAACTGGAGGCTCTGCTGGTTCCAGTAAAACGTTCTCGCATCCACACAGCTGTCGGTGTGCTCGTCCAATTGAATATATTACATTTTTACAAGTTTAGTTCATGTGTTTCTTTAGTGGAATTTACTGAGAAGAAATTCTCTGATCGTGTTGTTTACTTCAGTGTTCATCTGAGATGTTTGTATTTTCCTACAGTTCTTCTTCAGCATGTCATAGCTGTTAAAATCACAATTTTAGACATTTTTTGGTTTATTATCAAAGTAGTGCAAAAATTACTTCTTGCATTTCCACAGTGCAGTGATTATTTAAACAGAAATAGGATTTAATTAAAAAATACTTTGCAACAAGCTGTAACCATCACACAAAGACCAGCTATTACTTTCAATTAAAAACTAAATAAATTATTTTACATTTTATAGCCAAACATTATTAAAATTGCTGAAATAAAGGTTTGTAATTAAAGACAAAAGAATGTAAAATAATATCCATTCCGCCATTCTGCCAGTAAGTCAGTTGTGTTTAGCTGCAGATGTTTCATTCATTCATAAACAAAAGCTTTGTTTTATACATCAGCTAAAGAGAAATGTTTCAACAAACAAAAGCTTTGTTTTATACATCAGCTAAAGAGAAATGTTTCAACAAACAAAAGCTTTGTTTTATACATCAGCTAAAGAGAAATGTTTCAACAAACAAAAGATTTGTTTTATACATCAGCTAAAGAGAAATGTAATGTTGTGCGTTTATATCAGGATTGAAGCGATTCACAACTTTCACCATTCGGTTTTTGGTTTATGTTTTACTTTTCTTTCTATTTCTACTTTTACCATATTTTCCACCGTACACGTCGCACCGCCCTATAAGTCGGACCAGTCCGAATATGTCTAATAAAGTGGAAAAATCCATAAATGCGTCGTTTCGCCGTATACGTCGTATCTATTATGCGTCACTGACAACCAGGAAATGTGGGCTGGTGTTGTGCCATAAATCGACTGGCTGCCAAATGGCGCTCGCGGGAGGATTTTAACAAGAATTTAACAAGATTAACTCTTAAAAACAATTATTTGTTTGCTTGAATTTATAGTAAAGGTGTGTCTCAGTGTAACTTTTCCTTCATAAATGCACTTTGACGGTCCAATCAGCTGCATTTCAAAAGTTCAAAAGCAGGCCTCCCGTGCAAAAGAGATCTGTGGTCTCAATGGGATTTGTTTGGTTAAATAATGGTTAATAAAATGCCAAATATTGTAAAAATGCTTTACAGCTTAAACATCCTTAACATTAAGAGAGAACATTTGTACATGGTTTAACTGTTACTTTGGGTTTGAAGGTGTTCGCATCAGTTTTTGCGTGATCGGACCAATCTCACATCTGGTAACACTTTCATACTGAGTCTGGTTATTCTTCAGTTGTTACATTGATGCAAAAGAGTTTTCCAACATTCAAATAAGCTCCTGTCACACTTTGCATGTGCCATGGGGCGGCTGTGGCTAAGTGGTTAGAGCTCCGATGGGAGAGTTGGTGGTTCGATTCCACCAGGAGTCGCATGCCGAAGTGTCCCAAGACACTGAACCCCTCATTGCCTCGGATGTGTGTCTCATCGTGTGTGAATGTGATAAAGCTCTGATTATTCTTTGTATGGATATATTGGAGTGCTGTGTGAATGGGTAAATGAGGCACAGTTTGTGTTGTCAAATGAGCAGGGAAGCAAAAATCCAATTAAAAAGTCTCCACTGGAGACGTTAAAATAAAAATAAAAAATCCAAGTTAAACAAAAAAAATGTTTCAGCTGGTCCAAACTCAGTCTGAATCTGAGATGTTCCTCCTCTACTGACTCAGAAAATACAGCCGCTCTCACAAAACTAAACAAAGAGATAGTTCTGTGATTTTTCTCTCCTACAGCAAAATGCAATATAGTGCCCAAATATAAACGGTTCGAGTATCGTGCCGCCGTTTATACAAACCGTAGTGAAGTTTTAAACTAAATGTGCTTCTTGTTGCAGTTTTTATCCCCGCAGCTCTTCCTTTCAGGCGCTCCCCTCTTAACTTTCCTACAGAGACGGCAATTTTCTATGTAAATTCACTCCCTGGTCCTGGTTTCCTCTGCAGCACCGTCAGGGAAGCCGACTGTCAAAACTTAGCCAAGTCAGCAGCGATCGTGCCACAGGACACAAAGAAAAATACGATTAGCCGTGGATCCTTTTTACACATCAGGACCAGAATGAGTGGGTACTGATGAGTGGAAGCGGTTTGTGTTTCCAGCTCTTTTTGGAAGAGTCGCAGCTTTGTGCGTTCTTATTTCTCGCGATTAGCCTTATTTTTACTACTTTATGGAACAACGAAGCAAAGTTTGTGTTGGCTTTAGCTTGCACTAGATGTTTTATGAAACGGGGTCAGGTGTATGAAGTTAGACTCAGAAATACAGGAAGTTCAGTGAGAACGTATTCCCTTTATTTAACCAGATTAAAAACACACATCAAGATCTTGTTTAAGAGAAAAGTGACGAACACAATAAAAGGAATTTGAACAGTTTAAATCATAAAATGCAAACACTATAAACACGGACACTGATTAATGGATTCACATTGCTGATTGATAAGAAATGTTCAGAATAATTTCAAAGAAATAAAATCCAATGTTTTGAGTTCAGACTCTAGATCTGGGGTACCCAATATGTCGATTACGATCTACCGGTTGATCTCGGAGGTGTTCTGGGTAGATCGCACGGCATTAAAAAATAGACTTCTGTGAAATTTGTCTCTTGATTGACAGACAGGGCAGCCAGTCTGAGGTCCCGTTTACACGACGTGAAACGTTCGTTCATTTAAAAACAAAAACCTCGTTCTCTCTGAAACTGAAGGTTTCTGACTCCTGGTCTCACAGTGGAGATTTTCAGGGGAACCCCCCTCGGATGAGTAAAATGCTCCAAGCATGAAGTGCCACATGTGCACTACAGGCGGCTGCAGTCCAAAGTTTTTCTGCTCCAACAACAATTTGCGCAACAGTTATAATAAATATAACAACAGTTATAATAAATATAACAACAATTATAATAAATAACAACACTTATAATAAATAACAACAGTTATTATAAATGTAACAACAGTTATAATAAATATAACAATAATTATAATAAATAACAACACTTATAATAAATAACAACAGTTATAGTAAATATAACAACAGTTATTATAAATGTAACAACAGTTATAATAAATATAACAACAGTTATTATAAATGTAACAACAGTTATAATAAATATAACAACAATTATAATAAATAACAACACTTATATTAAATAACAACAGTTATAGTAAATATAACAACAGTTATAATAAATATAAGAAGTTATAATAAATAACAACACTTATAATAAATAACAGTTATAATAAATTTAACAACAGTTATAATAAATATAACTACAGTTATAATAAATATAACAACAGTTATAATAAATAACAACAATTATAATGAATATAACAACAGTTATAATAAATATAACAACAGTTATAATAAATATAACAACAGTTATAATAAATATAACAACAGTTATAATAAATATAACAACACTTATAATAAATATAACAACAGTTATAATAAATAACAACAGTTATAGTAAATATAACAATAGTTATAATAAATATAACAACAGTTATAATAAATATAACAACAGTTATAATACATATAACAACAATTATAATAAATAACAACACATAATAAATAACAACAGTTATAGTAAATATAACAACAGTTATAATAAATATAAGAAGTTATAATAAATAGCAGTTATAATAAATAACAGTTATAATAAATAACAACACTTATAATAAATATAACAACAGTTATAATAAATATAACAACAGTTATAATAAATATAACAGTTATAATAAATATAACAACAGTTATAATAAATATAACAACAGTTATAATAAATATAACAACAGATAATAAATATACAACAATTATAATAAACATAACAACAGTTATAATAAATATAACAGTTATAATTAATACACAAAGCTTATAATAAATATAACAACAGTTATAATAAATATACAACAGTTATAATAAACAACAACAGTTATAGCAAAACTAATAAAATCCAGTTCCAAAGAGACGTTGGTGTCTTCACCAGTTTGGACATAACTGTCCTGCAGATGCTGCATGCATGAAGAGGGTTGCCAGATATATTTAAAAAGTCTTATTTACCCCCTGTTTTTCTGTGCACATGTTCAACAAACACAACACATGCCTCATCTTAGAATATCTTTACTCAGCACATGTGACAGTTTTGGTCAAAATACTATCATTTTAAAGCCACAGTACTATAGTTCATCATTTCTTATCTGGCAACCCGACTGACATTGAAACTGCAGCTTTTTTGTGTAAACCTACTCATTTTTTTGTTTATTACCCCACTAAACATTGAAAAAACACTAACGTTTCCAGAGGTTGTTCTGTGTAAACGGGGTCTTAAAGCAGGCAGATCACTTTGACTTGATCAATTTAAAAGGAGCTCCATGATGAAAACCTGTGGACACCCCGATGTAGGTGATTCCCTGCTGTCGAAGCGTTTACGCTGAAACCGTGTTTCCCTTTTTTCATAAACTGGTATGAGAGTAATAAGTAGTTCTGGCAATCTGCATTCCTTTAACATGCCTTCATTTTGAGCCAGTAAGTGCCGATGCAGATGGCATGTCTGTTTCTCTCTGACACCTGGGATATGAAACATTTGTTCAATAATTTAGTTTGAGATTTCAGGACTCCGTTTCTGGTGGTTTCTTAAAACAGACGTGGAAAAACGAGCACAACTGAGCAACAGAAACAAACGTTTTCTTTACGTGCATGCGTTAAAGTTACAGTGGGTTTAACGAATAGAGTCTGAGCTGAACCAGGCTGTGGTGGAGCTGCAGCCTGAAGGCTAATTATACCGCAAAGAGCAGTCTGCTCTCAGCTGCCTTACACGTCCTCCAGGCTTTCTGCTGGGCCCGAGTTCTCTTAAATTAGCCCAATAGATTAACTGCACTCTGCACAAAGATTTTTTGAAAGTTTCCTTTCTGCACAGAGACGCATTTAACTTGGTCCAAATCACTTGAAAGAGTCCAGCAGACTTTACTGCTGAGCACGGCCCTTTTTATGTCCATTAATTATCAATTAGATTAAATTTTATTGCACACATTTAGGTTTTCTTTTTTTGTGAGAGTAGAATTTATGGTTGAAACGTTGACTTAGTTTGACTAAACAGCAAATAAGGAGCCTTTTTTTTTTTCTTAGTTAACAGCTGGACTGATCAGCTGATTTATTCTTGTAAATAGTAACAAAGATCAAATAAATTTAAATCACCGGTATACATTAGTTAATTTAGATTGTTCTTTTGTTAACACGTAGAAGCAAACACTTCATCACTGTTCACTCGTCGGGTGTTCATGTCATCACTCCACCCGCTGACCCTCAGAAACGACTCGTCCTCGCCTCCTTCCTGCTTGTTGTTGTTGTTGTTGTTTTTATAGCTGCTGAAATGCCACTCCTATAGAGAGATTGAAGTTTAAACCTCCTCCTGTTTCTTGTCACATTTCATCACCACTCAGTTTTTTCCTGTGAGCTCTGACTTTTCAATATTTATATTTCCGGACACTAAAATGTAGGATCCTTGTTTTAACTCTTCTGTCAAGAAACAAAGTGTTGCAGCGAGTTCGCTCGTCTGAAGGATAAAACCGCAGCTGAAAGGTTGTTTCGGCTCGCTCTTACCGTTTTCATTGAAACGTTCAAGGAAAGGAGAGACTTTGTGTTAAAACCTTCAGCTTCTTCAATGAAAATAATAATATTCCTCAACAAGAAGAAGAGTTTTACCTCCGAGATAACAGCATTTTACGCTTGAATGGACACCAGAAACATTTTTTTTTCCTCCTGAGTTTTTGAGTCTGATCTGCTGGAGAATCTCTTCTGTGGGTCACATCAAACGCTTCGCTCCGTTCTTCTTTTACAAAAACAAACCTTGAAATCAACAAGAGAAACTGTTAAACCGCAGCGTGAGCGCTGAATGAGTCAGCTGAAACTTAACCAGGAACAAAACAACTCGACTGTTAAAGTTAAAACTGTAATTCAGCAGAAGCTGAAATCAGCAAACGGTAGCTAAAGCTACTGGAGAGCGCTGGCGCAGAGGTTCGAGAAGGTGCGCCTGTGATCGGGAGGTCGCCGGTTCGACTCCCCAGACTGACATCAAAATGTGGGTGGAAAAGGTGAAACACCCACACCTGCCTCCACCCTCATTTACTCCACCCTGTGCCCTTGAGCAAGGCCCTTAACCCCCACCAGCTGCTCCCAAACAGGTCTCTCTTGAAAATGAGTTCTCATAACTCAATGAAACTACCTGGATAAATAAAGGCTGGCTAACTAACTAACTGAATAAATAAATAAAAATTAAAGTTGGGAAAACCTGTCACTAAAAGATTTATAAAAATAAAAAAACGGCTAAAATTAGCAAGGCAGTAGCTAAAAGAAACATAAGACCATATTAGAGCAAGTTTCCTAAAGTAGATGCCTGGAAAAAAAATGTTTGAGAATTAATTTGTGCTAAAATCAGCAACTAGAAGCTTCAAGCTCCAATTAACAAAACAATAACTAGAAGTTGAAAATAGCAGCACGGTGGCTCAGTTGGTAGAGCTGTTGCCTCTCAGTAAGCAGGTCGCCAGATCAAATCCCGGCCTGAATCCTTTCTGGGTGGAGCTTGCATGTTCTCTCCGTGCATGCGTGGGTTTCCTCCCACAGACCAAAAACATGCATGTTAGGCTGATTGGTAACTAAATTGTCCCTAGATGAGAGTGAGAGAGTGAATGGTTGTTTGTCTCGTTTGTCTCTGTGTCCCTGTGATGGACTGGAGACCTGTCCAGGGTGTCCCCTGTCTCTGGCACAGTGACTGCTGGACATGAGCACCAGTGACCCCCGCGACCTAAAAAGGAAGACATGGGTAGGCTGTCTATAAAAGCTAAAATTATCAGTACTGTATTGTTGCTAAAAGCTTAAATTAGCTAAATAATAGCTTAAAGCTGAGACTGACAACACTATAAATGCTAAAGATAACAAAACCACAGCTGATAGCTTAAATGTGCAAAACTGTAGATAAAACCAAAATTTCCTGAACTGTCGCTAAAAGTTAAACAAGTTAAATTAACAAATCATAGCTTAAAACCCTTTAATTGACAAGTTACTAGCTAAAAGAGTATACGATAATAATAGAGCAATTCTCAAACAGACTTTGGAAAAACGTGTTCAAGAAATTGAAGCTAATTGAGCCAATATCAAATCTGTTGATTAAAGCTTCAATGAACAAAACATTAGCTAAAAGCTAAAATTGCCACGATAGTAGCTAAAATCTAAACCGAGCATGAGACAACGGAGCAAGTCTGCTACAGTAAATTTCAGAGACCCGTGTTTTTCTTCTGGGACAACTCTTGAAAAATAAAATAAAATAATTCAAAAAGCGTAAAAGTTACAAATACTCAAAGTGATGGCAAACTCTTTCCAACCGAGCTGAACGTTTTGATGTACAAATACTTAAAATAGCACAAAGTATGTAAAACAACGCTGACAGCATTCACACAGTAACGGAACAGATTTTTATCCTGGCAAGTTTCTGATTTCCTCTCGTGTGTTTTCCAACGTCGTTTCCGGTTCATTTCCATCAGTTTGTGTTTAATTTCCATTTCCTTACGCATTTTCTTAAACACTTAAAGAGGCTGAGGGTGGAGGACAAGAGCAACCATTCACACAAGCAGCAGCCTTCTCAACTACTGAAAGCTGTCACCGTCAGCGTGCATGTGTGTGCGCGCGTGCACGCTCGCTCGCCTCAGCTAAGCCCCTTCAGAACAGCTGTCAGGGTTGCGGGCCTCCTTCAGCTGACACTCGGCTGCACTCCTCATTCAGAAAAGCTCTGCACTGAATGACTTCACAGACTCAAATTTAAACAATTCTAATTCCATTGAAATGGGAACTATAAAAATGAATAAATGGGTGAAACCGTGCCTCTTCTCAAACAAGACGCCTGAACACATTTATATTTATTTACTGTAATTTCCGGTCTAAGGAGTGCATTCAAATTATAAGCCACACACACTACATTAAAAAAAGGTACTTTCCAGTATATTATGTTATATGTGTATAAGCCATGGGTGTATATTTACACAGAAAGATTTTTTTAACTTTTAGTTAAATACGTACCAGTAACATACACATATGCATACAGTATGGTAAATGTTTTTTTTCTGAACAATACCTTTAACATGGCTGGTAAAAAAAATAAATAAATAAATACAGTTGCATATCGTGACGTCATTGATCGGTATCTTCAAGCTGTCCTCCTGTTCCGGAGCAAAAAGTCCTCTGTGAGCATGTGAGACTTGCATGCTCTTCACTTGCAGGGGAATCCCCACTCACGGGGGAGTGGGGAATCCCCCCTCCCATTCTCTCCTCCCCTCCCCATTTCATTGGTTCAACTATGATCTGTTCAGTATTTTCACTGGTCAGATTTTTTTTGGTAACCTTTATTCGTACAGGTATTCTTGTTGAGTCACGAGGACCCGTCCCCCAAGAGAGACGTGTATTGGTCGGCTATGTGAGCTCTCGGATGTGACGAAGCTAAACGTTTTGGCGGCAGGAAGCCACAGCCTTTTATAAAGCGTGGTGTTCAAAGCCTGTGAAAAAAGTAGCGGCTTATTCTCAGGAATGTACGGTAGATGAGGCCTGGCTGTCACGATAACAAATTTTACTGGGCGATTAATTGTATCAGATATTATTGCGATAAACGATAATATCATTGGAAATTTTACCATAATTAGTAATTATGGCCAAATTTAAGAATAAATGTTTAATTTGTTTTGCATGTAGTGTCATTTTTCAACCACTGGATGGCAGTATAAGACTGTTTGAACCGAAGGATGGATAGTGAGGGAGCGAGCAGCGTGTCTCTTTAAGAAAAATGGGA
Organism: Nematolebias whitei; assembly: GCF_014905685.2. NCBI lineage: Eukaryota > Metazoa > Chordata > Actinopteri > Cyprinodontiformes > Rivulidae > Nematolebias > Nematolebias whitei. The sequence continues at coordinate 44,585,379 of NC_056509.1, forward strand.
GGGAGATCCCTTGACGTGACATGGGCTGTCTCTCCCTCCTGTTTTTTGCTTCTCAAAATGGCGGATGCTCTGTGTGGTTTGAGCTCTTTAGAATAGCATTTGTCACACAAAGCTTTTAATAAAAAATCAGTGAACAAGTTCTCAGCTTCTTTTTGCAGAGAAAAACTACTTTTTACATGAAGGCTCGAGTTTCAACCGTGAATTTTGGAGCTTCGACGAGAAGGTTTTTTGGTAAATGGTAAATGGTAAATGGAGCTTACTTCTATAGCGCCTTCCAGCCCCCTATGAGGGGCCCCAAGGCGCTTTACAGTACCAGCCATCCACCCATTCACACGCACATTCATACACCGGTGGCGGTAGGCTGCCATGCAAGGCGCCATCCAGTCCCACCGGGAGCAACTCGGGGTTAAGTGTCTTGCCCAGGGACACAACGGCACATGGTGTGGGAAGTCGGGATTCGAACCTCCAACCTTCCGATCAGAGGTCGGCTGCCACTACCACTGCACCACGGCCGCCCCTAGTTCGGCATGTTAGCTTAGCTCGTAGCTTAGCTTCTCAGCTTAGCTGCTTGTAACGATCCAAAAACGCGATTATGGACGGTTGAAACTGATTTTAAAGAGAAAGGGAGGGGTCAGTGAAGAACACAGGAGTTGAGCCTTTTGTCATCCAGCGTCTTCAGTAGAGAGAGAGACACGAAGAAACGATAAAGTCGATAAATGAAAATGAAGTCGATAATTTTAATTTATTATGCATTAACTGATTTATTGTTTATCGGACAGGCCTACGGTAGATGTGCTGGTTATGTGCTGTGAACTATTTGAGGTCAACTCTGTTTGCAAAACATGTCATGAACCACTGGTCTGATTTTTATGAAACATTTAAGAAATAATCATTTGATGTACAACTGTTGAACATTTTGAAGTCAATCCTTTAATCTCACATTATGGCACTATACTGTCGTCTTTGTTGTCCACTGTTGTCATCACTCTTTGTTAAAATCAGGTCTCTCTTGTAAATGAGTCCCCGAGGCTCAATGGGACTAACCTGTATAAATAAAGACTGAATGAATCTTAGATTATTTTACTATCACTAAGCTAAAATTTGTTGTGTTAGTAGCTGAGAGTCATTCACAACACATGAGGCGTTTCAAGGTTTGACCAAAATGGCTACAACCCCATCATTTCCCAGCGTAATCTTAATTTAAAATTCATTCATATTTCTTGATTTTGTTTTTATACATCGTTAAGCACTTTGATAAACTGAGCTTGTTTTCACTCGGCTGTGGAGGGTTTCTCACGCCGAACGATACTAAACATTCACTTTGAACACAGCCCTGACCAGCTCCACATATATTCTGGTCATGAACCGTTGTGCACGCATTAACGCTCTACCTTAGCATGTTTCTTTATTTACGGCCGGGGTTATCACCTTCTTCTGCAGCAGCAATTACCAATTAGCAGCCACACATTTTCTTAGAATCATGCACTGTGGTGTCTGACTGGAACACACATAGTTTAAATTAACAAGGATGGTTTAGTAAATAAATAGGATACATTTTTTGTTCAGTTTTGTCTTTTTAAATTAAAGCAGAAGGTGACTGAAAAGATATATGTATTAAAAACAGAAAACATGTTGAATAGATGCATGAAAATAAAAAGAACAAGAGTATAAAGATGTTCTAGACTGATTTTTTTTATAGGTCTTTGCGTGTAAGAGGTGAGAGAAATGAGGAAAGAGGAGCGAGGAGCTGACAAAGGCCGGAGGGGGAGACGGGGTGAGGATCCAGCAGGGAGGGGGAGGCCGTCAGAGGTGACGGCGCGCGTGGCCCACTGCATCCCACGGAGGCTGCTGTAATCTGGGGCGCGTGTCCCACAAGGCCTGCTGGTCACACCGAAGCCGAGCTGAGTGATTCATCTTAGTTAGGGAGCTGTCCACACAGCTCTCTGTAGACTGCAACACATAATCATACACACACACACACACACACACACACGCTGCTGACACGTGTGGTAGTGTAGCTGAGAAGACGATTGGATAAACGCACCAACGTTAAGGCTCCTTGAAGACCTCACTGTCGTCTCCTCACCTTAAATCAGACGTTAACCTCTTTCTGCGCCTGACTTCATCTCTGATCCAAGACTTCCCTTTACAAAAGGAAAACAAGATTGTAGATTAGGGTAGACTCCTGTTAATCTGTAGAATTTTAGGGTTACCTCATCTCACCTCATCTTGTTCGGCGTATTGTTTTTGTACAATTAATGCTGAGCATATTTCTTAGTTCATGTTTTAGATCTTATTACTGTTTTTCTTTACAATTTATACTTTTGTTGGATGTAACTGGGACCCTGTGTGCACAGTTTTGTTCCACCGCATGTACCACATGTGATGCGAACGACAAAGAAACTTTGACTTTGACTAATAAAAACAGTGTCCTGAAAGTTACTTATTTACAACTACAGCTTGATTTTACATGAGGGACCAGTAAAATTTGAGATTCAATCCCTTCAGATTTGAAAGACTCGCTTATTGTAATTTTTGGCCTATGAGTCACGTTTTTTTGTTGTTAGCTTTTTTTGCATAATTTGCATACCCTGCAACTTCTGTGCCGAAGCCATGTATTTATGGATTTGTTCCTATATTTTTTTATAAACCATTTTTTGGCTGAGATGTGACCGTTTTCATTAATTCTGACTGAAAACATTGAACACTACCATTTTCAGCCTCTAGATGGCACTCGAGTACTATGACATGCCATTGTGTTGTGCAATAGTTAAAAGTGGCTATTAATGACACAGTCGGCTTGCCATAGCCTGCCACCATCGTCTGCCTGGAGCAACCGTCAAATCAGCTTCATTTCACTGCGCTGCGCTTGTTAAAAGAGGTGGGACACAATCTTATAGACCTTAAAGCAGACATAGAGCCCAGCTAAAGTCTTAAAGTCCTCCATCACTGAGCTTGGGTTAATTACAGAGAAAATCATAAATGAAGACGAACAAATACTATAAAGCTGTGACCTCCATACACTTGAAATCATACCCGATGTTCTCGTCACTGTTTTCAATCCTTCTGAGGATCCGGCGTCTCTTCTCCGGTGGTTCATTGTAGTCCAGACACAAAGTAGGATGCAGGTTTTCCTCCGTCGGCCGTTTGTCCACAAAGTGAAATGAGATCACATACAGTGTTTTGGGTGGTCTCTTCAAGTTCACATTTTTCAGCCACATTCTTCTTAATTCCTCATCTGTAGGTAGGAGATGGAAACTATACCTCTTTCCACTGGAACTCTTTTTGTTTTGTGTCCGTGTTCAAACTCTGTTGTTGTAGCCACTGATTTAGTTTGGTCTGGTTGTTCTGCATCCATGAACGCAACAGGTACTTGAACTCAGCACGGCTATTTTAGTAAACTTTATGGTTGTTAAATAAATGTGAATAAAACAAAAACAGAGTTTTATCTGCTAAACTGAATGTAAATTACTTTCAAATAAACCACGGTCCGTCCTTCCCTACCATGGTTAACCAACGCTGACTGCTACTTCCTGTCTGACAGGAAGTTGTACTCGGAATTATTTATACAGAAGAGACCACAGGAACAAGGTGTATAAATTAACACGGTTATTTTGAATGATCTCGTCTTTGTTCCTTTCTTACTGGCATTGCTTCTATATATTATGAGAGTTGTCATTTATCGATGTGCGTTTGTGTAATTATTCTCTGAGTGGTATTTAGTGACAAATACCATAACATAACACTTTATTTATAAAGCACTTAAAACAGCAACAAGGCCAACCAAAGTGCTGACAACTGCATTAGAGATGACTCTTAACCTATTTATTTTTTTGAAAAGTTGGCCTTCCATTCCTCCAGCGGTTTCAGAAAATTGTACAATTAAAACCGTGACTCATAATAGTTGTTCAGACGTGTGCTCTTTTGCAGCACAAGCCGTTTAATTTAATACAAAGTGCATGTAGTGGTAAAATTTACCCAACACTTTTTTTTTATTGTTTCTCAGTTTCAAGGTTGTTGCTTTTTTATTTTTTTATTTTACTCTGATTCTCAACTTTTTTCCAGAAACGCTGCCGGTAAATGTTCCCGTCGTCTCACTCAGCCGTCGCCTTCAGAGACTGTGTGTGAATCGTCAGCTTCTGTTACCAGATTTATCTATTAACTAGGATTAACTCTGAGAAACAAACACACTGTGGTGTGGCAGTAAATCTTCTTGATGGATATTTTGTCTCAGGCACTGAGGTGTGAAATGTGATTATCAACATTAGCCTTTCCTAATGGCGTCAGCCTGAAGTTCTGTGTTTCTCAGGTTCTGTATGATTCAGTAGCTTATTAAAGCTTGTTGTCAGTTTGCTTGATGGTTTTGGACACAGGCTTTGTTTATTTCTTTCATCTGTGCATCGCCGGGACTTCCCTTTGCCTCCGCGTGCTTCTAGCATTATTAAAGGCATTAATCTCTGGCATTTGATGCCTTGTTACGACACCGTCCTGCTCCCTACATGCAACACGAAACACATAAATTTACAGATAATCTGGTGTCGAGTGCCATTCGCTGCTGGAGCCTGAAACTATGCAAGACGTTGAATAGAAAATTAAATTTCAGCTCAATTTTCGTGAAGATATCTGTATTTTAACCACAGGTTGATTGCTTTTTTCTGTTGATCAAATATTAACATGCTTCAGGCGAGGCACGAGCCGACTGTGGTCCGTGAACGTGTGATGACGTGCTTGGAAATGTTTTTAATTGGTGCCGGTGGAGTTTTCTTGTAAACACGCTCAACGATGCACTCGGTGTACCCTTGAAGTCTAGAAGGCGTGTTTAATGGCTCAGAAAAACTTTTCAAAGCATGTTTTACTTGAGATGTTTTAAATCCCCCACTCTGTTGATTGTGGTCTTCAAACGTGCAGCTAAACTATAGCTTATGTCGGCTTCTTACTTTCATGTGAAGGTTAGCCGATGAGGTGAAGCGAACTGACCAAATTTCTGTTCAACATCTGTAAAACTAACTAAAAGCTATTTACGTTGGTTTTAGGCTCAGTTGGCTCTGGCTTCCATCTTGAATTAAGTTTACTCCAAAGATTTATCAGATAACTTTCTTGGGTTTTATTAGTTTTTGTCTTGTTGTTAAAGAATTAGTTTAGTAATGAGTAAATAAATAATTGTCAGCTTGACCTTACATCAGTGAGCATTGTTTGAGTTTTCTGCTTGTCAGGTGAAAGATGATTGATCGGTTGGTTGGTTGAATGATTGGTTGGTTTGTTAGTTGGTTGGTTGGTTTGTTTATTGGTTGGTTCGTTGGTGGGTTTGTTAGTTGGTTGGTTGGTTATTTGGTTGGTTGGTTCGTTGGTGGGTTTGTTAGTTGGTTGGTTGGTTATTTG